>NW_027619097.1:0-53004 GCF_964187855.1 Myxine glutinosa
AAAACCACTTTTCGCACTTGTGTTAGTGCAGGAAACCACGTTTGCACTTGTATTAGTGTGGAAAAACCACTTTTCGCACATGTGTTAGTGTTGAAAAACCACTTTTCGCACTTGTGTTAGTGTTGAAAAACCACTTTTCGCACTTGTGTTAGTGTTGAAAAACCACTTTTCACACTTGTGTTGGTGCAGGAAACCACTTTTGCACTTGTATTAGTGTGGAAAAAACACTTTTCGCACTTGTGTTAGTGTTGAAAAACCACTTTTCGCACTTGTGTTAGTGTTGAAAAACCACTTTTCGCACTTGTGTTGGTGCAGGAAACCACTTTTGCACTTGTATTAGTGTGGAAAAAACACTTTTCGCACTTGTGTTAGTGTTGAAAAACCACTTTTCGCACTTGTGTTGGTGCAGGAAACCACTTTTGCACTTGTATTAGTGGGGAAAAAACACTTTTTTCACTTGTGATAGTGTTGAAAAGCCACTTTTCGCACTTGTGTTAGTGTTGAAAAACCACTTTTCGCACTTGTTTTAGTGTTGAAAAACCACTTTTCGCACTTGTGTTGGTGCAGGAAACCACTTTTGCACTTGTATTAGTGTGGAAAAAACACTTTTCGCACTTGTGTTAGTGTTGAAAAACCACTTTTCGCACTTGTGTTAGTGTTGAAAAACCACTTTTCGCACTTGTGTTGGTGCAGGAAACCACTTTTGCACTTGTATTAGTGTGGAAAAATCACTTTTTGCCCTTGTGATAGTGTTGAAAAACCACTTTTCGCACTTGTGTTAGTGTTGAAAAACCACTTTTCGCACTTGTGTTGGTGCAGGAAACCACTTTTGCACTTGTATTAGTGTGGAAAAACCACTTTTCGCACTTGTGTTAGTGTTGAAAAACCACTTTTTGCACTTGTGTTAGTGTTGAAAAACCACTTTTCGCACTTGTGTTGGTGCAGGAAACCACTTCTGCACTTGTATTAGTGTGGAAAAACCACTTTTCGCACTTGTGTTAGTGTTGAAAAACCACTTTTCGCACTTGTGTTAGTGTTGAAAAACCACTTTTCGCACTTGTGTTAGTGTTGAAAAACCACTTTTCGCACTTGTGTTGGTGCAGGAAACCACTTTTGCACTTGTATTAGTGTGGAAAAACCACTTTTCGCACTTGTGTTAGTGTTGAAAAACCACTTTTCGCACTTGTGTTAGTGTTGAAAAACCACTTTTCGCACTTGTGTTGGTGCAGGAAACCACTTCTGCACTTGTATTAGTGTGGCAAAACCACTTTTCGCACTTGTGTTAGTGTTGAAAAACCACTTTTCGCACTTGTGTTAGTGTTGAAAAACCACTTTTCGCACTTGTGTTAGTGTTGAAAAACCACTTTTCACACTTGTGTTGGTGCAGAAAACCACTTTTGCACTTGTATTAGTGTGGAAAAAACACTTTTCGCACTTGTGTTAGTGTTGAAAAACCACTTTTCGCACTTGTGTTAGTGTTGAAAAACCACTTTTCGCACTTGTGTTGGTGCAGGAAACCACTTTTGCACTTGTATTAGTGTGGAAAAAACACTTTTCGCACTAGTGTTAGTGTTGAAAAACCACTTTTCGCACTTGTGTTGGTGCAGGAAACCACTTTTGCACTTGGATTAGTGGGGAAAAAACACTTTTTTCACTTGTGATAGTGTTGAAAAACCACTTTTCGCACTTGTGTTAGTGTTGAAAAACCACTTTTCGCACTTGTGTTGGTGCAGGAAACCACTTTTGCACTTGTATTAGTGTGGAAAAACCACTTTTCGCACTTGTGTTAGTGTTTAAAAACCACTTTTCGCCCTTGTGTTAGTGTTGAAAAACCACTTTTCGCACTTGTGTTAGTGTTGAAAAACCACTTTTCGCACTTGTGTTGGTGCAGGAAACCACTTTTGCACTTGTATTAGTGTGGAAAAAACACTTTTCGCACTTGTGTTAGTGTTGAAAAACCACTTTTCGCACTTGTATTGGTGCAGGAAACCACCTTTGCACTTGTATTAGTGTGGAAAAAACACTTTTTGCACTTGTGATAGTGTTGAAAAACCACTTTTCGCACTTGTGTTAGTGATGAAAAAACCACTTTTCGCACTTGTTTTAGTGTTGAAAAACCACTTTTCGCACTTGTGTTGGTGCAGGAAACCACTTTTGCACTTGTATTAGTGTGGAAAAAACACTTTTCGCACTTGTGTTAGTGTTGAAAAACCACTTTTCGCACTTGTGTTGGTGCAGGAAACCACTTTTGCACTTGTATTAGTGGGGAAAAAACACTTTTTTCACTTGTGATAGTGTTGAAAAGCCACTTTTCGCACTTGTGTTAGTGTTGAAAAACCACTTTTCGCACTTGTTTTAGTGTTGAAAAACCACTTTTCGCACTTGTGTTGGTGCAGGAAACCACTTTTGCACTTGTATTAGTGTGGAAAAAACACTTTTCGCACTTGTGTTAGTGTTGAAAAACCACTTTTCGCACTTGTGTTAGTGTTGAAAAACCACTTTTCGCACTTGTGTTGGTGCAGGAAACCACTTTTGCACTTGTATTAGTGTGGAAAAATCACTTTTTGCCCTTGTGATAGTGTTGAAAAACCACTTTTCGCACTTGTGTTAGTGTTGAAAAACCACTTTTCGCACTTGTGTTGGTGCAGGAAACCACTTTTGCACTTGTATTAGTGTGGAAAAACCACTTTTCGCACTTGTGTTAGTGTTGAAAAACCACTTTTTGCACTTGTGTTAGTGTTGAAAAACCACTTTTCGCACTTGTGTTGGTGCAGGAAACCACTTCTGCACTTGTATTAGTGTGGAAAAACCACTTTTCGCACTTGTGTTAGTGTTGAAAAACCACTTTTCGCACTTGTGTTAGTGTTGAAAAACCACTTTTCGCACTTGTGTTAGTGTTGAAAAACCACACTTTTCGCACTTGTGTTGGTGCAGGAAACCACTTTTGCACTTGTATTAGTGTGGAAAAACCACTTTTCGCACTTGTGTTAGTGTTGAAAAACCACTTTTCGCACTTGTGTTAGTGTTGAAAAACCACTTTTCGCACTTGTGTTGGTGCAGGAAACCACTTCTGCACTTGTATTAGTGTGGCAAAACCACTTTTCGCACTTGTGTTAGTGTTGAAAAACCACTTTTCGCACTTGTGTTAGTGTTGAAAAACCACTTTTCGCACTTGTGTTAGTGTTGAAAAACCACTTTTCACACTTGTGTTGGTGCAGAAAACCACTTTTGCACTTGTATTAGTGTGGAAAAAACACTTTTCGCACTTGTGTTAGTGTTGAAAAACCACTTTTCGCACTTGTGTTAGTGTTGAAAAACCACTTTTCGCACTTGTGTTGGTGCAGGAAACCACTTTTGCACTTGTATTAGTGTGGAAAAAACACTTTTCGCACTAGTGTTAGTGTTGAAAAACCACTTTTCGCACTTGTGTTGGTGCAGGAAACCACTTTTGCACTTGGATTAGTGGGGAAAAAACACTTTTTTCACTTGTGATAGTGTTGAAAAACCACTTTTCGCACTTGTGTTAGTGTTGAAAAACCACTTTTCGCACTTGTGTTGGTGCAGGAAACCACTTTTGCACTTGTATTAGTGTGGAAAAACCACTTTTCGCACTTGTGTTAGTGTTTAAAAACCACTTTTCGCCCTTGTGTTAGTGTTGAAAAACCACTTTTCGCACTTGTGTTAGTGTTGAAAAACCACTTTTCGCACTTGTGTTGGTGCAGGAAACCACTTTTGCACTTGTATTAGTGTGGAAAAAACACTTTTCGCACTTGTGTTAGTGTTGAAAAACCACTTTTCGCACTTGTATTGGTGCAGGAAACCACCTTTGCACTTGTATTAGTGTGGAAAAAACACTTTTTGCACTTGTGATAGTGTTGAAAAACCACTTTTCGCACTTGTGTTAGTGTTGAAAAACCACTTTTCGCACTTGTGTTGGTGCAGGAAACCACTTTTGCACTTGTATTAGTGTGGAAAAACCAATTTTTGCACTTGTGTTAGTGTTGAAAAACCACTTTTCGCACTTGTGTTAGTGTTGAAAAACCACTTTTCGCACTTGTGTTGGTGCAGGAAACCACTTTTGCACTTGTATTAGTGTGGAAAAAACACTTTTTGCACTTGTGATAGTGTTGAAAAACCACTTTTCGCACTTGTGTTAGTGTTGAAAAACCACTTTTCGCACTTGTGTTCGTGTTGAAAAAACACTTTTCGCACTTGTGTTGGTGCAGGAAACCACTTTGGCACTTGTATTAGTGTGGAAAAAACACTTTTTGCACTTGTAATAGTGTTGAAAATCCACTTTTCGCACTTGTGTTAGTGTTGAAAAACCACTTTTCGCACTTGTGTTGGTGCAGGAAACCACTTTTGCACTTGTATTAGTGTGGAAAAACCACTTTTCGCACTTGTGTTAGTGTTGAAAAACCACTTTTTGCACTTGTGTTAGTGTTGAAAAACCACTTTTCGCACTTGTGTTGGTGCAGGAAACCACTTTTGCACTTGTATTAGTGTGGAAAAAACACTTTTCGCACTCGTGTTAGTGTTGAAAAACCACTTTTCGCACTTGTGTTGGTGCAGGAAACCACTTTTGCACTTGGATTAGTGGGGAAAAAACACTTTTTTCACTTGTGATAGTGTTGAAAAACCACTTTTCGCACTTGTGTTAGTGTTGAAAAACCACTTTTCGCACTTGTGTTGGTGCAGGAAACCACTTTTGCACTTGTATTAGTGTGGAAAAACCACTTTTCGCACTTGTGTTAGTGTTTAAAAACCACTTTTCGCCCTTGTGTTAGTGTTGAAAAACCACTTTTCGCACTTGTGTTAGTGTTGAAAAACCACTTTTCGCACTTGTGTTGGTGCAGGAAACCACTTTTGCACTTGTATTAGTGTGGAAAAAACACTTTTCGCACTTGTGTTAGTGTTGAAAAACCACTTTTCGCACTTGTATTGGTGCAGGAAACCACCTTTGCACTTGTATTAGTGTGGAAAAAACACTTTTTGCACTTGTGATAGTGTTGAAAAACCACTTTTCGCACTTGTGTTAGTGTTGAAAAACCACTTTTCGCACTTGTTTTAGTGTTGAAAAACCACTTTTCGCACTTGTGTTGGTGCAGGAAACCACTTTTGCACTTGTATTAGTGTGGAAAAAACACTTTTCGCACTTGTGTTAGTGTTGAAAAACCACTTTTCGCACTTGTGTTGGTGCAGGAAACCACTTTTGCACTTGTATTAGTGGGGAAAAAACACTTTTTTCACTTGTGATAGTGTTGAAAAGCCACTTTTCGCACTTGTGTTAGTGTTGAAAAACCACTTTTCGCACTTGTTTTAGTGTTGAAAAACCACTTTTCGCACTTGTGTTGGTGCAGGAAACCACTTTTGCACTTGTATTAGTGTGGAAAAAACACTTTTCGCACTTGTGTTAGTGTTGAAAAACCACTTTTCGCACTTGTGTTAGTGTTGAAAAACCACTTTTCGCACTTGTGTTGGTGCAGGAAACCACTTTTGCACTTGTATTAGTGTGGAAAAATCACTTTTTGCCCTTGTGATAGTGTTGAAAAACCACTTTTCGCACTTGTGTTAGTGTTGAAAAACCACTTTTCGCACTTGTGTTGGTGCAGGAAACCACTTTTGCACTTGTATTAGTGTGGAAAAACCACTTTTCGCACTTGTGTTAGTGTTGAAAAACCACTTTTTGCACTTGTGTTAGTGTTGAAAAACCACTTTTCGCACTTGTGTTGGTGCAGGAAACCACTTCTGCACTTGTATTAGTGTGGAAAAACCACTTTTCGCACTTGTGTTAGTGTTGAAAAACCACTTTTCGCACTTGTGTTAGTGTTGAAAAACCACTTTTCGCACTTGTGTTAGTGTTGAAAAACCACTTTTCGCACTTGTGTTGGTGCAGGAAACCACTTTTGCACTTGTATTAGTGTGGAAAAACCACTTTTCGCACTTGTGTTAGTGTTGAAAAACCACTTTTCGCACTTGTGTTAGTGTTGAAAAACCACTTTTCGCACTTGTGTTGGTGCAGGAAACCACTTCTGCACTTGTATTAGTGTGGCAAAACCACTTTTCGCACTTGTGTTAGTGTTGAAAAACCACTTTTCGCACTTGTGTTAGTGTTGAAAAACCACTTTTCGCACTTGTGTTAGTGTTGAAAAACCACTTTTCACACTTGTGTTGGTGCAGAAAACCACTTTTGCACTTGTATTAGTGTGGAAAAAACACTTTTCGCACTTGTGTTAGTGTTGAAAAACCACTTTTCGCACTTGTGTTAGTGTTGAAAAACCACTTTTCGCACTTGTGTTGGTGCAGGAAACCACTTTTGCACTTGTATTAGTGTGGAAAAAACACTTTTCGCACTAGTGTTAGTGTTGAAAAACCACTTTTCGCACTTGTGTTGGTGCAGGAAACCACTTTTGCACTTGGATTAGTGGGGAAAAAACACTTTTTTCACTTGTGATAGTGTTGAAAAACCACTTTTCGCACTTGTGTTAGTGTTGAAAAACCACTTTTCGCACTTGTGTTGGTGCAGGAAACCACTTTTGCACTTGTATTAGTGTGGAAAAACCACTTTTCGCACTTGTGTTAGTGTTTAAAAACCACTTTTCGCCCTTGTGTTAGTGTTGAAAAACCACTTTTCGCACTGGTGTTAGTGTTGAAAAAACCACTTTTCGCACTTGTGTTGGTGCAGGAAACCACTTTTGCACTTGTATTAGTGTGGAAAAAACACTTTTCGCACTTGTGTTAGTGTTGAAAAACCATTTTTCGCACTTGTATTGGTGCAGGAAACCACCTTTGCACTTGTATTAGTGTGGAAAAAACACTTTTTGCACTTGTGATAGTGTTGAAAAACCACTTTTCGCACTTGTGTTAGTGTTGAAAAACCACTTTTCGCACTTGTGTTGGTGCAGGAAACCACTTTTGCACTTGTATTAGTGTGGAAAAACCACTTTTTGCACTTGTGTTAGTGTTGAAAAACCACTTTTCGCACTTGTGTTAGTGTTGAAAAACCACTTTTCGCACTTGTGTTGGTGCAGGAAACCACTTTTGCACTTGTATTAGTGTGGAAAAAACACTTTTTGCACTTGTGATAGTGTTGAAAAACCACTTTTCGCACTTGTGTTAGTGTTGAAAAACCACTTTTCGCACTTGTGTTCGTGTTGAAAAAACACTTTTCGCACTTGTGTTGGTGCAGGAAACCACTTTGGAACTTGAATTAGTGTGGAAAAAAACACTTTTTGCACTTGTAATAGTGTTGAAAATCCACTTTTCGCACTTGTGTTAGTGTTGAAAAACCACTTTTCGCACTTGTGTTGGTGCAGGAAACCACTTTTGCACTTGTATTAGTGTGGAAAAACCACTTTTCGCACTTGTGTTAGTGTTGAAAAACCACTTTTTGCACTTGTGTTAGTGTTGAAAAACCACTTTTCGCACTTGTGTTGGTGCAGGAAACCACTTCTGCACTTGTATTAGTGTGGAAAAACCACTTTTCGCACTTGTGTTAGTGTTGAAAAAACCACTTTTCGCACTTGTGTTAGTGTTGAAAAACCACTTTTCGCACTTGTGTTAGTGTTGAAAAACCACTTTTCGCACTTGTGTTGGTGCAGGAAACCACTTTTGCACTTGTATTAGTGTGGAAAAACCACTTTTCGCACTTGTGTTAGTGTTGAAAAACCACTTTTCGCACTTGTGTTAGTGTTGAAAAACCACTTTTCGCACTTGTGTTGGTGCAGGAAACCACTTCTGCACTTGTATTAGTGTGGCAAAACCACTTTTCGCACTTGTGTTAGTGTTGAAAAACCACTTTTCGCACTTGTGTTAGTGTTGAAAAACCACTTTTCGCACTTGTGTTAGTGTTGAAAAACCACTTTTCACACTTGTGTTGGTGCAGAAAACCACTTTTGCACTTGTATTAGTGTGGAAAAAACACTTTTCGCACTTGTGTTGGTGTTGAAAAACCACTTTTCGCACTTGTGTTAGTGTTGAAAAACCACTTTTCGCACTTGTGTTGGTGCAGGAAACCACTTTTGCACTTGTATTAGTGTGGAAAAAACACTTTTCGCACTAGTGTTAGTGTTGAAAAACCACTTTTCGCACTTGTGTTGGTGCAGGAAACCACTTTTGCACTTGGATTAGTGGGGAAAAAACACTTTTTTCACTTGTGATAGTGTTGAAAAACCACTTTTCGCACTTGTGTTAGTGTTGAAAAACCACTTTTCGCACTTGTGTTGGTGCAGGAAACCACTTTTGCACTTGTATTAGTGTGGAAAAACCACTTTTCGCACTTGTGTTAGTGTTTAAAAACCACTTTTCGCCCTTGTGTTAGTGTTGAAAAACCACTTTTCGCACTTGTGTTAGTGTTGAAAAACCACTTTTGGCACTTGTGTTGGTGCAGGAAACCACTTTTGCACTTGTATTAGTGTGGAAAAAACACTTTTCGCACTTGTGTTAGTGTTGAAAAACCACTTTCGCACTTGTATTGGTGCAGGAAACCACCTTTGCACTTGTATTAGTGTGGAAAAAACACTTTTTGCACTTGTGATAGTGTTGAAAAACCACTTTTCGCACTTGTGTTAGTGTTGAAAAACCACTTTTCGCACTTGTGTTGGTGCAGGAAACCACTTTTGCACTTGTATTAGTGTGGAAAAACCACTTTTTGCACTTGTGTTAGTGTTGAAAAACCACTTTTCGCACTTGTGTTAGTGTTGAAAAACCACTTTTCGCACTTGTATTGGTGCAGGAAACCACTTTTGCACTTGTATTAGTGTGGAAAAAACACTTTTTGCACTTGTGATAGTGTTGAAAAACCACTTTTCGCACTTGTGTTAGTGTTGAAAAACCACTTTTCGCACTTGTGTTCGTGTTGAAAAAACACTTTTCGCACTTGTGTTGGTGCAGGAAACCACTTTGGCACTTGTATTAGTGTGGAAAAAACACTTTTTGCACTTGTAATAGTGTTGAAAATCCACTTTTTGCACTTGTGTTAGTGTTGAAAAACCACTTTTCGCACTTGTGTTGGTGCAGGAAACCACTTTTGTACTTGTATTAGTGTGGAAAAAACACTTTTCGCACTTGTGTTAGTGTTGAAAAACCACTTTTCTCACTTGTGTTGGTGCAGGAAACCACTTTTGCACTTGTATTAGTGTGGAAAAACCACTTTTCGCACTTGTGTTAGTGTTGAAAAACCACTTTTCGCACTTGTTTTAGTGTTGAAAAACCACTTTTCGCACTTGTGTTAGTGTTGAAAAACCACTTTTCGCACTTGTGTTAGTGTTGAAAAACCACTTTTCGCACTTGTGTTGGTGCAGGAAACCACTTTTGCACTTGTATTAGTGTGGAAAAAACACTTTTCGCACTTGTATTAGTGTGGAAAAAACACTTTTGCACTTGTGATAGTGTTGAAAAAACACTTTTCCCACTTGTATTAGTGTGGAAAAACCACTTTTCGCACTTGTGTTAGTGTTGAAAAACCACTTTTCGCACTTGTGTTAGTGCAGGAAACCACGTTTGCACTTGTATTAGTGTGGAAAAACCACTTTTCGCACTTGTGTTAGTGTTGAAAAACCACTTTTCGCACTTGTGTTAGTGTTGAAAAACCACTTTTCGCACTTGTGTTAGTGTTGAAAAACCACTTTTCGCACTTGTGTTGGTGCAGGAAACCACTTTTGCACTTGTATTAGTGTGGAAAAATCACTTTTTGCCCTTGTGATAGTGTTGAAAAACCACTTTTCGCACTTGTGTTAGTGTTGAAAAACCACTTTTCGCACTTGTGTTGGTGCAGGAAACCACTTTTGCACTTGTATTAGTTTGGAAAAAACACTTTTCGCACTTGTGTTAGTGTTGAAAAACCACTTTTCGCACTTGTATTGGTGCAGGAAACCACCTTTGCACTTGTATTAGTGTGGAAAAAACACTTTTTGCACTTGTGATAGTGTTGAAAAACCACTTTTCGCACTTGTGTTAGTGTTGAAAAACCACTTTTCGCACTTATGTTGGTGCAGGAAACCACTTTTGCACTTGTATTAGTGTGGAAAAACCACTTTTTGCACTTGTGTTAGTGTTGAAAAACCACTTTTCGCACTTGTGTTAGTGTTGAAAAACCACTTTTCGCACTTGTGTTGGTGCAGGAAACCACTTTTGCACTTGTATTAGTGTGGAAAAAACACTTTTTGCACTTGTGATAGTGTTGAAAAACCACTTTTCGCACTTGTGTTAGTGTTGAAAAACCACTTTTCGCACTTGTGTTCGTGTTGAAAAAACACTTTTCGCACTTGTGTTGGTGCAGGAAACCACTTTGGCACTTGTATTAGTGTGGAAAAAACACTTTTTGCACTTGTAATAGTGTTGAAAATCCACTTTTTGCACTTGTGTTAGTGTTGAAAAACCACTTTTCGCACTTGTGTTGGTGCAGGAAACCACTTTTGTACTTGTATTAGTGTGGAAAAAACACTTTTCGCACTTGTGTTAGTGTTGAAAAACCACTTTTCTCACTTGTGTTGGTGCAGGAAACCACTTTTGCACTTGTATTAGTGTGGAAAAACCACTTTTCGCACTTGTGTTAGTGTTGAAAAACCACTTTTCGCACTTGTTTTAGTGTTGAAAAACCACTTTTCGCACTTGTGTTAGTGTTGAAAAACCACTTTTCGCACTTGTGTTAGTGTTGAAAAACCACTTTTCGCACTTGTGTTGGTGCAGGAAACCACTTTGGCACTTGTATTAGTGTGGAAAAAACACTTTTCGCACTTGTATTAGTGTGGAAAAAACACTTTTGCACTTGTGATAGTGTTGAAAAAACACTTTTCCCACTTGTATTAGTGTGGAAAAACCACTTTTCGCACTTGTGTTAGTGTTGAAAAACCACTTTTCGCACTTGTGTTAGTGCAGGAAACCACGTTTGCACTTGTATTAGTGTGGAAAAACCACTTTTCGCACTTGTGTTAGTGTTGAAAAACCACTTTTCGCACTTGTGTTAGTGTTGAAAAACCACTTTTCGCACTTGTGTTAGTGTTGAAAAACCACTTTTCGCACTTGTGTTGGTGCAGGAAACCACTTTTGCACTTGTATTAGTGTGGAAAAATCACTTTTTGCCCTTGTGATAGTGTTGAAAAACCACTTTTCGCACTTGTGTTAGTGTTGAAAAACCACTTTTCGCACTTGTGTTGGTGCAGGAAACCACTTTTGCACTTGTATTAGTGTGGAAAAACCACTTTTCGCACTTGTGTTAGTGTTGAAAAACCACTTTTCGCACTTGTGTTAGTGTTGAAAAACCACTTTTCGCACTTGTGTTGGTGCAGGAAACCACTTCTGCACTTGTATTAGTGTGGAAAAACCACTTTTCGCACTTGTGTTAGTGTTGAAAAACCACTTTTCGCACTTGTGTTAGTGTTGAAAAACCACTTTTCGCACTTGTGTTAGTGTTGAAAAACCACTTTTCGCACTTGTGTTGGTGCAGGAAACCACTTTTGCACTTGTATTAGTGTGGAAAAACCACTTTTCGCACTTGTGTTAGTGTTGAAAAACCACTTTTCGCACTTGTGTTAGTGTTGAAAAACCACTTTTCGCACTTGTGTTGGTGCAGGAAACCACTTCTGCACTTGTATTAGTGTGGCAAAACCACTTTTCGCACTTGTGTTAGTGTTGAAAAACCACTTTTCGCACTTGTGTTAGTGTTGAAAAACCACTTTTCGCACTTGTGTTAGTGTTGAAAAACCACTTTTCACACTTGTGTTGGTGCAGAAAACCACTTTTGCACTTGTATTAGTGTGGAAAAAACACTTTTCGCACTTGTGTTAGTGTTGAAAAACCACTTTTCGCACTTGTGTTAAGTGTTGAAAAACCACTTTTCGCACTTGTGTTGGTGCAGGAAACCACATTTGCACTTGTATTAGTGTGGAAAAAACACTTTTCGCACTTGTGTTAGTGTTGAAAAACCACTTTTCGCACTTGTGTTAGTGTTGAAAAACCACTTTTCGCACTTGTGTTGGTGCAGGAAACCACTTTTGCACTTGTATTAGTGTGGAAAAAACACTTTTCGCACTTGTGTTAGTGTTGAAAAACCACTTTTCGCACTTGTGTTGGTGCAGGAAACCACTTTTGCACTTGTATTAGTGGGGAAAAAACACTTTTTCACTTGTGATAGTGTTGAAAAGCCACTTTTCGCACTTGTGTTAGTGTTGAAAAACCACTTTTCGCACTTGTTTTAGTGTTGAAAAACCACTTTTCGCACTTGTGTTGGTGCAGGAAACCACTTTTGCACTTGTATTAGTGTGGAAAAAACACTTTTCGCACTTGTGTTAGTGTTGAAAAACCACTTTTCGCACTTGTGTTAGTGTTGAAAAACCACTTTTCGCACTTGTGTTGGTGCAGGAAACCACTTTTGCACTTGTATTAGTGTGGAAAAATCACTTTTTGCCCTTGTGATAGTGTTGAAAAACCACTTTTCGCACTTGTGTTAGTGTTGAAAAACCACTTTTCGCACTTGTGTTGGTGCAGGAAACCACTTTTGCACTTGTATTAGTGTGGAAAAACCACTTTTCGCACTTGTGTTAGTGTTGAAAAACCACTTTTTGCACTTGTGTTAGTGTTGAAAAACCACTTTTCGCACTTGTGTTGGTGCAGGAAACCACTTCTGCACTTGTATTAGTGTGGAAAAACCACTTTTCGCACTTGTGTTAGTGTTGAAAAACCACTTTTCGCACTTGTGTTAGTGTTGAAAAACCACTTTTCGCACTTGTGTTAGTGTTGAAAAACCACTTTTCGCACTTGTGTTGGTGCAGGAAACCACTTTTGCACTTGTATTAGTGTGGAAAAACCACTTTTCGCACTTGTGTTAGTGTTGAAAAACCACTTTTCGCACTTGTGTTAGTGTTGAAAAACCACTTTTCGCACTTGTGTTGGTGCAGGAAACCACTTCTGCACTTGTATTAGTGTGGCAAAACCACTTTTCGCACTTGTGTTAGTGTTGAAAAACCACTTTTCGCACTTGTGTTAGTGTTGAAAAACCACTTTTCGCACTTGTGTTAGTGTTGAAAAACCACTTTTCACACTTGTGTTGGTGCAGAAAACCACTTTTGCACTTGTATTAGTGTGGAAAAAACACTTTTCGCACTTGTGTTAGTGTTGAAAAACCACTTTTCGCACTTGTGTTAGTGTTGAAAAACCACTTTTCGCACTTGTGTTGGTGCAGGAAACCACTTTTGCACTTGTATTAGTGTGGAAAAAACACTTTTCGCACTAGTGTTAGTGTTGAAAAACCACTTTTCGCACTTGTGTTGGTGCAGGAAACCACTTTTGCACTTGGATTAGTGGGGAAAAAACACTTTTTTCACTTGTGATAGTGTTGAAAAACCACTTTTCGCACTTGTGTTAGTGTTGAAAAACCACTTTTCGCACTTGTGTTGGTGCAGGAAACCACTTTTGCACTTGTATTAGTGTGGAAAAACCACTTTTCGCACTTGTGTTAGTGTTTAAAAACCACTTTTCGCCCTTGTGTTAGTGTTGAAAAACCACTTTTCGCACTTGTGTTAGTGTTGAAAAACCACTTTTCGCACTTGTGTTGGTGCAGGAAACCACTTTTGCGCTTGTATTAGTGTGGAAAAAACACTTTTCGCACTTGTGTTAGTGTTGAAAAACCACTTTTCGCACTTGTATTGGTGCAGGAAACCACCTTTGCACTTGTATTAGTGTGGAAAAAACACTTTTTGCACTTGTGATAGTGTTGAAAAACCACTTTTCGCACTTGTGTTAGTGTTGAAAAACCACTTTTCGCACTTGTGTTGGTGCAGGAAACCACTTTTGCACTTGTATTAGTGTGGAAAAACCACTTTTTGCACTTGTGTTAGTGTTGAAAAACCACTTTTCGCACTTGTGTTAGTGTTGAAAAACCACTTTTCGCACTTGTGTTGGTGCAGGAAACCACTTTTGCACTTGTATTAGTGTGGAAAAAACACTTTTTGCACTTGTGATAGTGTTGAAAAACCACTTTTCGCACTTGTGTTAATGTTGAAAAACCACTTTTCGCACTTGTGTTCGTGTTGAAAAAACACTTTTCGCACTTGTGTTGGTGCAGGAAACCACTTTGGCACTTGTATTAGTGTGGAAAAAACACTTTTTGCACTTGTAATAGTGTTGAAAATCCACTTTTTGCACTTGTGTTAGTGTTGAAAAACCACTTTTCGCACTTGTGTTGGTGCAGGAAACCACTTTTGTACTTGTATTAGTGTGGAAAAAACACTTTTCGCACTTGTGTTAGTGTTGAAAAACCACTTTTCTCACTTGTGTTGGTGCAGGAAACCACTTTTGCACTTGTATTAGTGTGGAAAAACCACTTTTCGCACTTGTGTTAGTGTTGATAAACCACTTTTCGCACTTGTTTTAGTGTTGAAAAACCACTTTTCGCACTTGTGTTAGTGTTGAAAAACCACTTTTCGCACTTGTGTTAGTGTTGAAAAACCACTTTTCGCACTTGTGTTGGTGCAGGAAACCACTTTTGCACTTGTATTAGTGTGGAAAAAACACTTTTCGCACTTGTATTAGTGTGGAAAAAACACTTTTGCACTTGTGATAGTGTTGAAAAAACACTTTTCCCACTTGTATTAGTGTGGAAAAACCACTTTTTGCACTTGTGTTAGTGTTGAAAAACCACTTTTCGCACTTGTGTTAGTGCAGGAAACCACGTTTGCACTTGTATTAGTGTGGAAAAACCACTTTTCGCACTTGTGTTAGTGTTGAAAAACCACTTTTCGCACTTGTGTTAGTGTTGAAAAACCACTTTTCGCACTTGTGTTAGTGTTGAAAAACCACTTTTCGCACTTGTGTTGGTGCAGGAAACCACTTTTGCACTTGTATTAGTGTGGCAAAACCACTTTTCGCACTTGTGTTAGTGTTGAAAAACCACTTTTCGCACTTGTGTTAGTGTTGAAAAACCACTTTTCGCACTTGTGTTAGTGTTGAAAAACCACTTTTCACACTTGTGTTGGTGCAGAAAACCACTTTTGCACTTGTATTAGTGTGGAAAAAACACTTTTCGCACTTGTGTTAGTGTTGAAAAACCACTTTTCGCACTTGTGTTAGTGTTGAAAAACCACTTTTTGCACTTGTGTTGGTGCAGGAAACCACATTTGCACTTGTATTAGTGTGGAAAAAACACTTTTCGCACTTGTGTTAGTGTTGAAAAACCACTTTTCGCACTTGTGTTAGTGTTGAAAAACCACTTTTCGCACTTGTGTTGGTGCAGGAAACCACTTTTGCACTTGTATTAGTGTGGAAAAAACACTTTTCGCACTTGTGTTAGTGTTGAAAAACCACTTTTCGCACTTGTGTTGGTGCAGGAAACCACTTTTGCACTTGTATTAGTGGGGAAAAAACACTTTTTCACTTGTGATAGTGTTGAAAAGCCACTTTTCGCACTTGTGTTAGTGTTGAAAAACCACTTTTCGCACTTGTTTTAGTGTTGAAAAACCACTTTTCGCACTTGTGTTGGTGCAGGAAACCACTTTTGCACTTGTATTAGTGTGGAAAAAACACTTTTCGCACTTGTGTTAGTGTTGAAAAACCACTTTTCGCACTTGTGTTAGTGTTGAAAAACCACTTTTCGCACTTGTGTTGGTGCAGGAAACCACTTTTGCACTTGTATTAGTGTGGAAAAATCACTTTTTGCCCTTGTGATAGTGTTGAAAAACCACTTTTCGCACTTGTGTTAGTGTTGAAAAACCACTTTTCGCACTTGTGTTGGTGCAGGAAACCACTTTTGCACTTGTATTAGTGTGGAAAAACCACTTTTCGCACTTGTGTTAGTGTTGAAAAACCACTTTTTGCACTTGTGTTAGTGTTGAAAAACCACTTTTCGCACTTGTGTTGGTGCAGGAAACCACTTCTGCACTTGTATTAGTGTGGAAAAACCACTTTTCGCACTTGTGTTAGTGTTGAAAAACCACTTTTCGCACTTGTGTTAGTGTTGAAAAACCACTTTTCGCACTTGTGTTAGTGTTGAAAAACCACTTTTCGCACTTGTGTTGGTGCAGGAAACCACTTTTGCACTTGTATTAGTGTGGAAAAACCACTTTTCGCACTTGTGTTAGTGTTGAAAAACCACTTTTCGCACTTGTGTTAGTGTTGAAAAACCACTTTTCGCACTTGTGTTGGTGCAGGAAACCACTTCTGCACTTGTATTAGTGTGGCAAAACCACTTTTCGCACTTGTGTTAGTGTTGAAAAACCACTTTTCGCACTTGTGTTAGTGTTGAAAAACCACTTTTCGCACTTGTGTTAGTGTTGAAAAACCACTTTTCACACTTGTGTTGGTGCAGAAAACCACTTTTGCACTTGTATTAGTGTGGAAAAAACACTTTTCGCACTTGTGTTAGTGTTGAAAAACCACTTTTCGCACTTGTGTTAGTGTTGAAAAACCACTTTTCGCACTTGTGTTGGTGCAGGAAACCACTTTTGCACTTGTATTAGTGTGGAAAAAACACTTTTCGCACTAGTGTTAGTGTTGAAAAACCACTTTTCGCACTTGTGTTGGTGCAGGAAACCACTTTTGCACTTGGATTAGTGGGGAAAAAACACTTTTTTCACTTGTGATAGTGTTGAAAAACCACTTTTCGCACTTGTGTTAGTGTTGAAAAACCACTTTTCGCACTTGTGTTGGTGCAGGAAACCACTTTTGCACTTGTATTAGTGTGGAAAAACCACTTTTCGCACTTGTGTTAGTGTTTAAAAACCACTTTTCGCCCTTGTGTTAGTGTTGAAAAACCACTTTTCGCACTTGTGTTAGTGTTGAAAAACCACTTTTCGCACTTGTGTTGGTGCAGGAAACCACTTTTGCGCTTGTATTAGTGTGGAAAAAACACTTTTCGCACTTGTGTTAGTGTTGAAAAACCACTTTTCGCACTTGTATTGGTGCAGGAAACCACCTTTGCACTTGTATTAGTGTGGAAAAAACACTTTTTGCACTTGTGATAGTGTTGAAAACCACTTTTCGCACTTGTGTTAGTGTTGAAAAACCACTTTTCGCACTTGTGTTGGTGCAGGAAACCACTTTTGCACTTGTATTAGTGTGGAAAAACCACTTTTTGCACTTGTGTTAGTGTTGAAAAAACCACTTTTCGCACTTGTGTTAGTGTTGAAAAACCACTTTTCGCACTTGTGTTGGTGCAGGAAACCACTTTTGCACTTGTATTAGTGTGGAAAAAACACTTTTTGCACTTGTGATAGTGTTGAAAAACCACTTTTCGCACTTGTGTTAATGTTGAAAAACCACTTTTCGCACTTGTGTTCGTGTTGAAAAAACACTTTTCGCACTTGTGTTGGTGCAGGAAACCACTTTGGCACTTGTATTAGTGTGGAAAAAACACTTTTTGCACTTGTAATAGTGTTGAAAATCCACTTTTTGCACTTGTGTTAGTGTTGAAAAACCACTTTTCGCACTTGTGTTGGTGCAGGAAACCACTTTTGTACTTGTATTAGTGTGGAAAAAACACTTTTCGCACTTGTGTTAGTGTTGAAAAACCACTTTTCTCACTTGTGTTGGTGCAGGAAACCACTTTTGCACTTGTATTAGTGTGGAAAAACCACTTTTCGCACTTGTGTTAGTGTTGATAAACCACTTTTCGCACTTGTTTTAGTGTTGAAAAACCACTTTTCGCACTTGTGTTAGTGTTGAAAAACCACTTTTCGCACTTGTGTTAGTGTTGAAAAACCACTTTTCGCACTTGTGTTGGTGCAGGAAACCACTTTTGCACTTGTATTAGTGTGGAAAAAACACTTTTCGCACTTGTATTAGTGTGGAAAAAACACTTTTGCACTTGTGATAGTGTTGAAAAACACTTTTCCCACTTGTATTAGTGTGGAAAAACCACTTTTTGCACTTGTGTTAGTGTTGAAAAACCACTTTTCGCACTTGTGTTAGTGCAGGAAACCACGTTTGCACTTGTATTAGTGTGGAAAAACCACTTTTCGCACTTGTGTTAGTGTTGAAAAACCACTTTTCGCACTTGTGTTAGTGTTGAAAAACCACTTTTCGCACTTGTGTTAGTGTTGAAAAACCACTTTTCGCACTTGTGTTGGTGCAGGAAACCACTTTTGCACTTGTATTAGTGTGGAAAAATCACTTTTTGCCCTTGTGATAGTGTTGAAAAACCACTTTTCGCACTTGTGTTAGTGTTGAAAAACCACTTTTCGCACTTGTGTTGGTGCAGGAAACCACTTTTGCACTTGTATTAGTGTGGAAAAACCACTTTTCGCACTTGTGTTAGTGTTGAAAAACCACTTTTCGCACTTGTGTTAGTGTTGAAAAACCACTTTTCGCACTTGTGTTGGTGCAGGAAACCACTTCTGCACTTGTATTAGTGTGGAAAAACCACTTTTCGCACTTGTGTTAGTGTTGAAAAACCACTTTTCGCACTTGTGTTAGTGTTGAAAAACCACTTTTCGCACTTGTGTTAGTGTTGAAAAACCACTTTTCGCACTTGTGTTGGTGCAGGAAACCACTTTTGCACTTGTATTAGTGTGGAAAAACCACTTTTCGCACTTGTGTTAGTGTTGAAAAACCACTTTTCGCACTTGTGTTAGTGTTGAAAAACCACTTTTCGCACTTGTGTTGGTGCAGGAAACCACTTCTGCACTTGTATTAGTGTGGCAAAACCACTTTTTGCACTTGTGTTAGTGTTGAAAAACCACTTTTCGCACTTGTGTTAGTGTTGAAAAACCACTTTTCGCACTTGTGTTAGTGTTGAAAAACCACTTTTCACACTTGTGTTGGTGCAGAAAACCACTTTTGCACTTGTATTAGTGTGGAAAAAACACTTTTCGCACTTGTGTTAGTGTTGAAAAACCACTTTTCGCACTTGTGTTAGTGTTGAAAAACCACTTTTCGCACTTGTGTTAGTGTTGAAAAACCACTTTTCGCACTTGTGTTGGTGCAGGAAACCACTTTTGCACTTGTATTAGTGTGGAAAAAACACTTTTCGCACTTGTGTTAGTGTTGAAAAACCACTTTTCGCACTTGTGTTGGTGCAGGAAACCACTTTTGTACTTGTATTAGTGTGGAAAAAACACTTTTCGCACTTGTGTTAGTGTTGAAAAACCACTTTTCTCACTTGTGTTGGTGCAGGAAACCACTTTTGCACTTGTATTAGTGTGGAAAAACCACTTTTCGCACTTGTGTTAGTGTTGAAAAACCACTTTTCGCACTTGTGTTAGTGTTGAAAAACCACTTTTCGCACTTGTGTTAGTGTTGAAAAACCACTTTTCGCACTTGTGTTAGTGTTGAAAAACCACTTTTCGCACTTGTGTTGGTGCAGGAAACCACTTTTGCACTTGTATTAGTGTGGAAAAAACACTTTTCGCACTTGTATTAGTGTGGAAAAAACACTTTTGCACTTGTGATAGTGTTGAAAAAACACTTTTCCCACTTGTATTAGTGTGGAAAAACCACTTTTCGCACTTGTGTTAGTGTTGAAAAACCACTTTTTCGCACTTGTGTTAGTGCAGGAAACCACGTTTGCACTTGTATTAGTGTGGAAAAACCACTTTTCGCACTTGTGTTAGTGTTGAAAAACCACTTTTCGCACTTGTGTTAGTGTTGAAAAACCACTTTTCGCACTTGTGTTAGTGTTGAAAAACCACTTTTCACACTTGTGTTGGTGCAGGAAACCACTTTTGCACTTGTATTAGTGTGGAAAAAACACTTTTCGCACTTGTGTTAGTGTTGAAAAACCACTTTTCGCACTTGTGTTAGTGTTGAAAAACCACTTTTCGCACTTGTGTTGGTGCAGGAAACCACTTTTGCACTTGTATTAGTGTGGAAAAAACACTTTTCGCACTTGTGTTAGTGTTGAAAAACCACTTTTCGCACTTGTGTTGGTGCAGGAAACCACTTTTGCACTTGTATTAGTGGGGAAAAAACACTTTTTTCACTTGTGATAGTGTTGAAAAGCCACTTTTCGCACTTGTGTTAGTGTTGAAAAACCACTTTTCGCACTTGTTTTAGTGTTGAAAAACCACTTTTCGCACTTGTGTTGGTGCAGGAAACCACTTTTGCACTTGTATTAGTGTGGAAAAAACACTTTTCGCACTTGTGTTAGTGTTGAAAAACCACTTTTCGCACTTGTGTTAGTGTTGAAAAACCACTTTTCGCACTTGTGTTGGTGCAGGAAACCACTTTTGCACTTGTATTAGTGTGGAAAAATCACTTTTTGCCCTTGTGATAGTGTTGAAAAACCACTTTTCGCACTTGTGTTAGTGTTGAAAAACCACTTTTCGCACTTGTGTTGGTGCAGGAAACCACTTTTGCACTTGTATTAGTGTGGAAAAACCACTTTTCGCACTTGTGTTAGTGTTGAAAAACCACTTTTCGCACTTGTGTTGGTGCAGGAAACCACTTCTGCACTTGTATTAGTGTGGAAAAACCACTTTTCGCACTTGTGTTAGTGTTGAAAAACCACTTTTCGCACTTGTGTTAGTGTTGAAAAACCACTTTTCGCACTTGTGTTAGTGTTGAAAAACCACTTTTCGCACTTGTGTTGGTGCAGGAAACCACTTTTGCACTTGTATTAGTGTGGAAAAACCACTTTTCGCACTTGTGTTAGTGTTGAAAAACCACTTTTCGCACTTGTGTTAGTGTTGAAAAACCACTTTTCGCACTTGTGTTGGTGCAGGAAACCACTTCTGCACTTGTATTAGTGTGGCAAAACCACTTTTCGCACTTGTGTTAGTGTTGAAAAACCACTTTTCGCACTTGTGTTAGTGTTGAAAAACCACTTTTCGCACTTGTGTTAGTGTTGAAAAACCACTTTTCACACTTGTGTTGGTGCAGAAAACCACTTTTGCACTTGTATTAGTGTGGAAAAAACACTTTTCGCACTTGTGTTAGTGTTGAAAAACCACTTTTCGCACTTGTGTTAGTGTTGAAAAACCACTTTTCGCACTTGTGTTGGTGCAGGAAACCACTTTTGCACTTGTATTAGTGTGGAAAAAACACTTTTCGCACTTGTGTTAGTGTTGAAAAACCACTTTTCGCACTTGTGTTGGTGCAGGAAACCACTTTTGTACTTGTATTAGTGTGGAAAAAACACTTTTCGCACTTGTGTTAGTGTTGAAAAACCACTTTTCTCACTTGTGTTGGTGCAGGAAACCACTTTTGCACTTGTATTAGTGTGGAAAAACCACTTTTCGCACTTGTGTTAGTGTTGAAAAACCACTTTTCGCACTTGTGTTAGTGTTGAAAAACCACTTTTCGCACTTGTGTTAGTGTTGAAAAACCACTTTTCGCACTTGTGTTAGTGTTGAAAAACCACTTTTCGCACTTGTGTTGGTGCAGGAAACCACTTTTGCACTTGTATTAGTGTGGAAAAAACACTTTTCGCACTTGTATTAGTGTGGAAAAAACACTTTTGCACTTGTGATAGTGTTGAAAAAACACTTTTCCCACTTGTATTAGTGTGGAAAACCACTTTTCGCACTTGTGTTAGTGTTGAAAAACCACTTTTCGCACTTGTGTTAGTGCAGGAAACCACGTTTGCACTTGTATTAGTGTGGAAAAACCACTTTTCGCACTTGTGTTAGTGTTGAAAAACCACTTTTCGCACTTGTGTTAGTGTTGAAAAACCACTTTTCACACTTGTGTTAGTGTTGAAAAACCACTTTTCACACTTGTGTTGGTGCAGGAAACCACTTTTGCACTTGTATTAGTGTGGAAAAAACACTTTTCGCACTTGTGTTAGTGTTGAAAAACCACTTTTAGCACTTGTGTTAGTGTTGAAAAACCACTTTTCGCACTTGTGTTGGTGCAGGAAACCACTTTTGCACTTGTATTAGTGTGGAAAAAACACTTTTCGCACTTGTGTTAGTGTTGAAAAACCACTTTTCGCACTTGTGTTGGTGCAGGAAACCACTTTTGTACTTGTATTAGTGTGGAAAAAACACTTTTCGCACTTGTGTTAGTGTTGAAAAACCACTTTTCTCACTTGTGTTGGTGCAGGAAACCACTTTTGCACTTGTATTAGTGTGGAAAAACCACTTTTCGCACTTGTGTTAGTGTTGAAAAACCACTTTTCGCACTTGTGTTAGTGTTGAAAAACCACTTTTCGCACTTGTGTTAGTGTTGAAAAACCACTTTTCGCACTTGTGTTAGTGTTGAAAAACCACTTTTCGCACTTGTGTTGGTGCAGGAAACCACTTTTGCACTTGTATTAGTGTGGAAAAAACACTTTTCGCACTTGTATTAGTGTGGAAAAAACACTTTTGCACTTGTGATAGTGTTGAAAAAACACTTTTCCCACTTGTATTAGTGTGGAAAAACCACTTTTCGCACTTGTGTTAGTGTTGAAAAACCACTTTTCGCACTTGTGTTAGTGCAGGAAACCACGTTTGCACTTGTATTAGTGTGGAAAAACCACTTTTCGCACTTGTGTTAGTGTTGAAAAACCACTTTTCGCACTTGTGTTAGTGTTGAAAAACCACTTTTCGCACTTGTGTTAGTGTTGAAAAACCACTTTTCACACTTGTGTTGGTGCAGGAAACCACTTTTGCACTTGTATTAGTGTGGAAAAAACACTTTTCGCACTTGTGTTAGTGTTGAAAAACCACTTTTCGCACTTGTGTTAGTGTTGAAAAACCACTTTTCGCACTTGTGTTGGTGCAGGAAACCACTTTTGCACTTGTATTAGTGTGGAAAAAACACTTTTCGCACTTGTGTTAGTGTTGAAAAACCACTTTTCGCACTTGTGTTGGTGCAGGAAACCACTTTTGCACTTGTATTAGTGGGGAAAAAACACTTTTTTCACTTGTGATAGTGTTGAAAAGCCACTTTTCGCACTTGTGTTAGTGTTGAAAAACCACTTTTCGCACTTGTTTTAGTGTTGAAAAACCACTTTTCGCACTTGTGTTGGTGCAGGAAACCACTTTTGCACTTGTATTAGTGTGGAAAAAACACTTTTCGCACTTGTGTTAGTGTTGAAAAACCACTTTTCGCACTTGTGTTAGTGTTGAAAAACCACTTTTCGCACTTGTGTTGGTGCAGGAAACCACTTTTGCACTTGTATTAGTGTGGAAAAATCACTTTTTGCCCTTGTGATAGTGTTGAAAAACCACTTTTCGCACTTGTGTTAGTGTTGAAAAACCACTTTTCGCACTTGTGTTGGTGCAGGAAACCACTTTTGCACTTGTATTAGTGTGGAAAAACCACTTTTCGCACTTGTGTTAGTGTTGAAAAACCACTTTTCGCACTTGTGTTAGTGTTGAAAAACCACTTTTCGCACTTGTGTTGGTGCAGGAAACCACTTCTGCACTTGTATTAGTGTGGAAAACCCACTTTTCGCACTTGTGTTAGTGTTGAAAAACCACTTTTCGCACTTGTGTTAGTGTTGAAAAACCACTTTTCGCACTTGTGTTAGTGTTGAAAAACCACTTTTCGCACTTGTGTTGGTGCAGGAAACCACTTTTGCACTTGTATTAGTGTGGAAAAACCACTTTTCGCACTTGTGTTAGTGTTGAAAAACCACTTTTCGCACTTGTGTTAGTGTTGAAAAACCACTTTTCGCACTTGTGTTGGTGCAGGAAACCACTTCTGCACTTGTATTAGTGTGGCAAAACCACTTTTCGCACTTGTGTTAGTGTTGAAAAACCACTTTTCGCACTTGTGTTAGTGTTGAAAAACCACTTTTCGCACTTGTGTTAGTGTTGAAAAACCACTTTTCACACTTGTGTTGGTGCAGAAAACCACTTTTGCACTTGTATTAGTGTGGAAAAAACACTTTTCGCACTTGTGTTAGTGTTGAAAAACCACTTTTCGCACTTGTGTTAGTGTTGAAAAACCACTTTTCGCACTTGTGTTGGTGCAGGAAACCACTTTTGCACTTGTATTAGTGTGGAAAAAACACTTTTCGCACTTGTGTTAGTGTTGAAAAACCACTTTTCGCACTTGTGTTGGTGCAGGAAACCACTTTTGCACTTGGATTAGTGGGGAAAAAACACTTTTTTCACTTGTGATAGTGTTGAAAAAACACTTTTCGCACTTGTGTTAGTGTTGAAAAACCACTTTTCGCACTTGTGTTGGTGCAGGAAACCACTTTTGCACTTGTATTAGTGTGGAAAAACCACTTTTCGCACTTGTGTTAGTGTTGAAAAACCACTTTTCGCCCTTGTGTTAGTGTTGAAAAACCACTTTTTGCACTTGTGTTAGTGTTGAAAAACCACTTTTCGCACTTGTGTTGGTGCAGGAAACCACTTTTGCACTTGTATTAGTGTGGAAAAAACACTTTTCGCACTTGTGTTAGTGTTGAAAAACCACTTTTCGCACTTGTATTGGTGCAGGAAACCACCTTTGCACTTGTATTAGTGTGGAAAAAACACTTTTTGCACTTGTGATAGTGTTGAAAAACCACTTTTCGCACTTGTGTTAGTGTTGAAAAACCACTTTTCGCACTTGTGTTGGTGCAGGAAACCACTTTTGCACTTGTATTAGTGTGGAAAAACCACTTTTTGCACTTGTGTTAGTGTTGAAAAACCACTTTTCGCACTTGTGTTAGTGTTGAAAAACCACTTTTCGCACTTGTGTTGGTGCAGGAAACCACTTTTGCACTTGTATTAGTGTGCAAAAAACACTTTTTGCACTTGTGATAGTGTTGAAAAACCACTTTTCGCACTTGTGTTAGTGTTGAAAAACCACTTTTCGCACTTGTGTTCGTGTTGAAAAAACACTTTTCGCACTAGTGTTGGTGCAGGAAACCACTTTGGCACTTGTATTAGTGTGGAAAAAACACTTTTTGCACTTGTAATAGTGTTGAAAATCCACTTTTTGCACTTGTGTTAGTGTTGAAAAACCACTTTTCGCACTTGTGTTGGTGCAGGAAAACCACTTTTGCACTTGTAACAGTGTGGAAAAAACACTTTTCGCACTTGTGTTAGTGTTGAAAAACCACTTTTCGCACTTGTGTTAGTGTTGAAAAACCACTTTTCGCACTTGTGTTAGTGTTGAAAAACAACTTTTCGCACTTGTGTTGGTGCAGGAAACCACTTTTGCACTTGTATTAGTGTGGAAAAACCACTTTTCGCACTTGTGTTAGTGTTGAAAAACCACTTTTCGCACTTGTGTTAGTGTTGAAAAACCACTTTTCGCACTTGTGTTGGTGCAGGAAACCACTTCTGCACTTGTATTAGTGTGGAAAAACCACTTTTCGCACTTGTGTTAGTGTTGAAAAACCACTTTTCGCACTTGTGTTAGTGTTGAAAAACCACTTTTCGCACTTGTGTTAGTGTTGAAAAACCACTTTTCACACTTGTGTTGGTGCAGAAAACCACTTTTGCACTTGTATTAGTGTGGAAAAAACACTTTTCGCACTTGTGTTAGTGTTGAAAAACCACTTTTCGCACTTGTGTTAGTGTTGAAAAACCACTTTTCGCACTTGTATTGGTGCAGGAAACCACCTTTGCACTTGTATTAGTGTGGAAAAACCACTTTTCGCACTTGTGTTAGTGTTGAAAAACCACTTTTCGCACTTGTGTTAGTGTTGAAAAACCACTTTTCGCACTTGTGTTAGTGTTGAAAAACCACTTTTCGCACTTGTGTTGGTGCAGGAAACCACTTTTGCACTTGTATTAGTGTGGAAAAACCACTTTTCGCACTTGTGTTAGTGTTGAAAAACCACTTTTCGCACTTGTGTTAGTGTTGAAAAACCACTTTTCGCACTTGTGTTGGTGCAGGAAACCACTTCTGCACTTGTATTAGTGTGGCAAAACCACTTTTCGCACTTGTGTTAGTGTTGAAAAACCACTTTTCGCACTTGTGTTAGTGTTGAAAAACCACTTTTCGCACTTGTGTTAGTGTTGAAAAACCACTTTTCACACTTGTGTTGGTGCAGAAAACCACTTTTGCACTTGTATTAGTGTGGAAAAAACACTTTTCGCACTTGTGTTAGTGTTGAAAAACCACTTTTCGCACTTGTGTTAGTGTTGAAAAACCACTTTTCGCACTTGTGTTGGTGCAGGAAACCACATTTGCACTTGTATTAGTGTGGAAAAAACACTTTTCGCACTTGTGTTAGTGTTGAAAAACCACTTTTCGCACTTGTGTTAGTGTTGAAAAACCACTTTTCGCACTTGTGTTGGTGCAGGAAACCACTTTTGCACTTGTATTAGTGTGGAAAAAACACTTTTCGCACTTGTGTTAGTGTTGAAAAACCACTTTTCGCACTTGTGTTGGTGCAGGAAACCACTTTTGCACTTGTATTAGTGGGGAAAAAACACTTTTTCACTTGTGATAGTGTTGAAAAGCCACTTTTCGCACTTGTGTTAGTGTTGAAAAACCACTTTTCGCACTTGTTTTAGTGTTGAAAAACCACTTTTCGCACTTGTGTTGGTGCAGGAAACCACTTTTGCACTTGTATTAGTGTGGAAAAAACACTTTTCGCACTTGTGTTAGTGTTGAAAAACCACTTTTCGCACTTGTGTTAGTGTTGAAAAACCACTTTTCGCACTTGTGTTGGTGCAGGAAACCACTTTTGCACTTGTATTAGTGTGGAAAAATCACTTTTTGCCCTTGTGATAGTGTTGAAAAACCACTTTTCGCACTTGTGTTAGTGTTGAAAAACCACTTTTCGCACTTGTGTTGGTGCAGGAAACCACTTTTGCACTTGTATTAGTGTGGAAAAACAACTTTTCGCACTTGTGTTAGTGTTGAAAAACCACTTTTTGCACTTGTGTTAGTGTTGAAAAACCACTTTTCGCACTTGTGTTGGTGCAGGAAACCACTTCTGCACTTGTATTAGTGTGGAAAAACCACTTTTCGCACTTGTGTTAGTGTTGAAAAACCACTTTTCGCACTTGTGTTAGTGTTGAAAAACCACTTTTCGCACTTGTGTTAGTGTTGAAAAACCACTTTTCGCACTTGTGTTGGTGCAGGAAACCACTTTTGCACTTGTATTAGTGTGGAAAAACCACTTTTCGCACTTGTGTTAGTGTTGAAAAACCACTTTTCGCACTTGTGTTAGTGTTGAAAAACCACTTTTCGCACTTGTGTTGGTGCAGGAAACCACTTCTGCACTTGTATTAGTGTGGCAAAACCACTTTTCGCACTTGTGTTAGTGTTGAAAAACCACTTTTCGCACTTGTGTTAGTGTTGAAAAACCACTTTTCGCACTTGTGTTAGTGTTGAAAAACCACTTTTCGCACTTGTGTTGGTGCAGGAAACCACTTTTGCACTTGTATTAGTGTGGAAAAAACACTTTTCGCACTTGTGTTAGTGTTGAAAAACCACTTTTCGCACTTGTGTTGGTGCAGGAAACCACTTTTGCACTTGTATTAGTGGGGAAAAAACACTTTTTCACTTGTGATAGTGTTGAAAAGACACTTTTCGCACTTGTGTTAGTGTTGAAAAACCACTTTTCGCACTTGTTTTAGTGTTGAAAAACCACTTTTCGCACTTGTGTTGGTGCAGGAAACCACTTTTGCACTTGTATTAGTGTGGAAAAAACACTTTTCGCACTTGTGTTAGTGTTGAAAAACCACTTTTCGCACTTGTGTTAGTGTTGAAAAACCACTTTTTGCACTTGTGTTAGTGTTGAAAAACCACTTTTCGCACTTGTGTTAGTGTTGAAAAACCACTTTTCGCACTTGTGTTGGTGCAGGAAACCACTTTTGCACTTGTATTAGTGTGGAAAAAACACTTTTCGCACTTGTGTTAGTGTTGAAAAACCACTTTTCGCACTTGTGTTGGTGCAGGAAACCACTTTTGCACTTGTATTAGTGGGGAAAAAACACTTTTTCACTTGTGATAGTGTTGAAAAGCCACTTTTCGCACTTGTGTTAGTGTTGAAAAACCACTTTTCGCACTTGTTTTAGTGTTGAAAAACCACTTTTCGCACTTGTGTTGGTGCAGGAAACCACTTTTGCACTTGTATTAGTGTGGAAAAAACACTTTTCGCACTTGTGTTAGTGTTGAAAAACCACTTTTCGCACTTGTGTTAGTGTTGAAAAACCACTTTTCGCACTTGTGTTGGTGCAGGAAACCACTTTTGCACTTGTATTAGTGTGGAAAAATCACTTTTTGCCCTTGTGATAGTGTTGAAAAACCACTTTTCGCACTTGTGTTAGTGTTGAAAAACCACTTTTCGCACTTGTGTTGGTGCAGGAAACCACTTTTGCACTTGTATTAGTGTGGAAAAACCACTTTTCGCACTTGTGTTAGTGTTGAAAAACCACTTTTTGCACTTGTGTTAGTGTTGAAAAACCACTTTTCGCACTTGTGTTGGTGCAGGAAACCACTTCTGCACTTGTATTAGTGTGGAAAAACCACTTTTCGCACTTGTGTTAGTGTTGAAAAACCACTTTTCGCACTTGTGTTAGTGTTGAAAAACCACTTTTCGCACTTGTGTTAGTGTTGAAAAACCACTTTTCGCACTTGTGTTGGTGCAGGAAACCACTTTTGCACTTGTATTAGTGTGGAAAAACCACTTTTCGCACTTGTGTTAGTGTTGAAAAACCACTTTTCGCACTTGTGTTAGTGTTGAAAAACCACTTTTCGCACTTGTGTTGGTGCAGGAAACCACTTCTGCACTTGTATTAGTGTGGAAAAACCACTTTTCGCACTTGTGTTAGTGTTGAAAAACCACTTTTCGCACTTGTGTTAGTGTTGAAAAACCACTTTTCGCACTTGTGTTAGTGTTGAAAAACCACTTTTCACACTTGTGTTGGTGCAGAAAACCACTTTTGCACTTGTATTAGTGTGGAAAAAACACTTTTCGCACTTGTGTTAGTGTTGAAAAACCACTTTTCGCACTTGTGTTAGTGTTGAAAAACCACTTTTCGCACTTGTGTTGGTGCAGGAAACCACTTTTGCACTTGTATTAGTGTGGAAAAAACACTTTTCGCACTAGTGTTAGTGTTGAAAAACCACTTTTCGCACTTGTGTTGGTGCAGGAAACCACTTTTGCACTTGGATTAGTGGGGAAAAAACACTTTTTTCACTTGTGATAGTGTTGAAAAACCACTTTTCGCACTTGTGTTAGTGTTGAAAAACCACTTTTCGCACTTGTGTTGGTGCAGGAAACCACTTTTGCACTTGTATTAGTGTGGAAAAACCACTTTTCGCACTTGTGTTAGTGTTTAAAAACCACTTTTCGCCCTTGTGTTAGTGTTGAAAAACCACTTTTCGCACTTGTGTTAGTGTTGAAAAACCACTTTTCGCACTTGTGTTGGTGCAGGAAACCACTTTTGCGCTTGTATTAGTGTGGAAAAAACACTTTTCGCACTTGTGTTAGTGTTGAAAAACCACTTTTCGCACTTGTATTGGTGCAGGAAACCACCTTTGCACTTGTATTAGTGTGGAAAAAACACTTTTTGCACTTGTGATAGTGTTGAAAAACCACTTTTCGCACTTGTGTTAGTGTTGAAAAACCACTTTTCGCACTTGTGTTGGTGCAGGAAACCACTTTTGCACTTGTATTAGTGTGGAAAAACCACTTTTTGCACTTGTGTTAGTGTTGAAAAACCACTTTTCGCACTTGTGTTAGTGTTGAAAAACCACTTTTCGCACTTGTGTTGGTGCAGGAAACCACTTTTGCACTTGTATTAGTGTGGAAAAAACACTTTTTGCACTTGTGATAGTGTTGAAAAACCACTTTTCGCACTTGTGTTAGTGTTGAAAAACCACTTTTCGCACTTGTGTTCGTGTTGAAAAAACACTTTTCGCACTTGTGTTGGTGCAGGAAACCACTTTGGCACTTGTATTAATGTGGAAAAAACACTTTTTGCACTTGTAATAGTGTTGAAAATCCACTTTTTGCACTTGTGTTAGTGTTGAAAAACCACTTTTCGCACTTGTGTTGGTGCAGGAAACCACTTTTGTACTTGTATTAGTGTGGAAAAAACACTTTTCGCACTTGTGTTAGTGTTGAAAAACCACTTTTCTCACTTGTGTTGGTGCAGGAAACCACTTTTGCACTTGTATTAGTGTGGAAAAACCACTTTTCGCACTTGTGTTAGTGTTGAAAAACCACTTTTCGCACTTGTTTTAGTGTTGAAAAACCACTTTTCGCACTTGTGTTAGTGTTGAAAAACCACTTTTCGCACTTGTGTTAGTGTTGAAAAACCACTTTTCGCACTTGTGTTGGTGCAGGAAACCACTTTTGCACTTGTATTAGTGTGGAAAAAACACTTTTCGCACTTGTATTAGTGTGGAAAAAACACTTTTGCACTTGTGATAGTGTTGAAAAACACTTTTCCCACTTGTATTAGTGTGGAAAAACCACTTTTTGCACTTGTGTTAGTGTTGAAAAACCACTTTTCGCACTTGTGTTAGTGCAGGAAACCACGTTTGCACTTGTATTAGTGTGGAAAAACCACTTTTCGCACTTGTGTTAGTGTTGAAAAACCACTTTTCGCACTTGTGTTAGTGTTGAAAAACCACTTTTCGCACTTGTGTTAGTGTTGAAAAACCACTTTTCGCACTTGTGTTGGTGCAGGAAACCACTTTTGCACTTGTATTAGTGTGGAAAAATCACTTTTTGCCCTTGTGATAGTGTTGAAAAACCACTTTTCGCACTTGTGTTAGTGTTGAAAAACCACTTTTCGCACTTGTGTTGGTGCAGGAAACCACTTTTGCACTTGTATTAGTGTGGAAAAACCACTTTTCGCACTTGTGTTAGTGTTGAAAAACCACTTTTCGCACTTGTGTTAGTGTTGAAAAACCACTTTTCGCACTTGTGTTGGTGCAGGAAACCACTTCTGCACTTGTATTAGTGTGGAAAAACCACTTTTCGCACTTGTGTTAGTGTTGAAAAACCACTTTTCGCACTTGTGTTAGTGTTGAAAAACCACTTTTCGCACTTGTGTTAGTGTTGAAAAACCACTTTTCGCACTTGTGTTGGTGCAGGAAACCACTTTTGCACTTGTATTAGTGTGGAAAAACCACTTTTCGCACTTGTGTTAGTGTTGAAAAACCACTTTTCGCACTTGTGTTAGTGTTGAAAAACCACTTTTCGCACTTGTGTTGGTGCAGGAAACCACTTCTGCACTTGTATTAGTGTGGCAAAACCACTTTTCGCACTTGTGTTAGTGTTGAAAAACCACTTTTCGCACTTGTGTTAGTGTTGAAAAACCACTTTTCGCACTTGTGTTAGTGTTGAAAAACCACTTTTCACACTTGTGTTGGTGCAGAAAACCACTTTTGCACTTGTATTAGTGTGGAAAAAACACTTTTCGCACTTGTGTTAGTGTTGAAAAACCACTTTTCGCACTTGTGTTAGTGTTGAAAAACCACTTTTCGCACTTGTGTTGGTGCAGGAAACCACTTTTGCACTTGTATTAGTGTGGAAAAAACACTTTTCGCACTTGTGTTAGTGTTGAAAAACCACTTTTCGCACTTGTGTTGGTGCAGGAAACCACTTTTGTACTTGTATTAGTGTGGAAAAAACACTTTTCGCACTTGTGTTAGTGTTGAAAAACCACTTTTCTCACTTGTGTTGGTGCAGGAAACCACTTTTGCACTTGTATTAGTGTGGAAAAACCACTTTTCGCACTTGTGTTAGTGTTGAAAAACCACTTTTCGCACTTGTGTTAGTGTTGAAAAACCACTTTTCGCACTTGTGTTAGTGTTGAAAAACCACTTTTCGCACTTGTGTTAGTGTTGAAAAACCACTTTTCGCACTTGTGTTGGTGCAGGAAACCACTTTTGCACTTGTATTAGTGTGGAAAAAACACTTTTCGCACTTGTATTAGTGTGGAAAAAACACTTTTGCACTTGTGATAGTGTTGAAAAAACACTTTTCCCACTTGTATTAGTGTGGAAAAACCACTTTTCGCACTTGTGTTAGTGTTGAAAAACCACTTTTCGCACTTGTGTTAGTGCAGGAAACCACGTTTGCACTTGTATTAGTGTGGAAAAACCACTTTTCGCACTTGTGTTAGTGTTGAAAAACCACTTTTCGCACTTGTGTTAGTGTTGAAAAACCACTTTTCGCACTTGTGTTAGTGTTGAAAAACCACTTTTCACACTTGTGTTGGTGCAGGAAACCACTTTTGCACTTGTATTAGTGTGGAAAAAACACTTTTCGCACTTGTGTTAGTGTTGAAAAACCACTTTTCGCACTTGTGTTGGTGCAGGAAACCACTTTTGCACTTGTATTAGTGTGGAAAAAACACTTTTCGCACTTGTGTTAGTGTTGAAAAACCACTTTTCGCACTTGTGTTGGTGCAGGAAACCACTTTTGCACTTGTATTAGTGGGGAAAAAACACTTTTTTCACTTGTGATAGTGTTGAAAAGCCACTTTTCGCACTTGTGTTAGTGTTGAAAAACCACTTTTCGCACTTGTTTTAGTGTTGAAAAACCACTTTTCGCACTTGTGTTGGTGCAGGAAACCACTTTTGCACTTGTATTAGTGTGGAAAAAACACTTTTCGCACTTGTGTTAGTGTTGAAAAACCACTTTTCGCACTTGTGTTAGTGTTGAAAAACCACTTTTCGCACTTGTGTTGGTGCAGGAAACCACTTTTGCACTTGTATTAGTGTGGAAAAATCACTTTTTGCCCTTGTGATAGTGTTGAAAAACCACTTTTCGCACTTGTGTTAGTGTTGAAAAACCACTTTTCGCACTTGTGTTGGTGCAGGAAACCACTTTTGCACTTGTATTAGTGTGGAAAAACCACTTTTCGCACTTGTGTTAGTGTTGAAAAACCACTTTTCGCACTTGTGTTGGTGCAGGAAACCACTTCTGCACTTGTATTAGTGTGGAAAAACCACTTTTCGCACTTGTGTTAGTGTTGAAAAACCACTTTTCGCACTTGTGTTAGTGTTGAAAAACCACTTTTCGCACTTGTGTTAGTGTTGAAAAACCACTTTTCGCACTTGTGTTGGTGCAGGAAACCACTTTTGCACTTGTATTAGTGTGGAAAAACCACTTTTCGCACTTGTGTTAGTGTTGAAAAACCACTTTTCGCACTTGTGTTAGTGTTGAAAAACCACTTTTCGCACTTGTGTTGGTGCAGGAAACCACCTTTGCACTTGTATTAGTGTGGAAAAAACACTTTTTGCACTTGTGATAGTGTTGAAAAACCACTTTTCGCACTTGTGTTAGTGTTGAAAAACCACTTTTCGCACTTGTGTTGGTGCAGGAAACCACTTTTGCACTTGTATTAGTGTGGAAAAAACACTTTTTGCACTTGTGATAGTGTTGAAAAACCACTTTTCGCACTTGTGTTAGTGTTGAAAAACCACTTTTCGCACTTGTGTTGGTGCAGGAAACCACTTCTGCACTTGTATTAGTGTGGAAAAACCACTTTTCGCACTTGTGTTAGTGTTGAAAAACCACTTTTCGCACTTGTGTTAGTGTTGAAAAACCACTTTTCGCACTTGTGTTAGTGTTGAAAAACCACTTTTCGCACTTGTGTTGGTGCAGGAAACCACTTTTGCACTTGTATTAGTGTGGAAAAACCACTTTTCGCACTTGTGTTAGTGTTGAAAAACCACTTTTCGCACTTGTGTTAGTGTTGAAAAACCACTTTTCGCACTTGTGTTGGTGCAGGAAACCACTTCTGCACTTGTATTAGTGTGGCAAAACCACTTTTCGCACTTGTGTTAGTGTTGAAAAACCACTTTTCGCACTTGTGTTAGTGTTGAAAAACCACTTTTCGCACTTGTGTTAGTGTTGAAAAACCACTTTTCACACTTGTGTTGGTGCAGAAAACCACTTTTGCACTTGTATTAGTGTGGAAAAAACACTTTTCGCACTTGTGTTAGTGTTGAAAAACCACTTTTCGCACTTGTGTTAGTGTTGAAAAACCACTTTTCGCACTTGTGTTGGTGCAGGAAACCACTTTTGCACTTGTATTAGTGTGGAAAAAACACTTTTCGCACTTGTGTTAGTGTTGAAAAACCACTTTTCGCACTTGTGTTGGTGCAGGAAACCACTTTTGTACTTGTATTAGTGTGGAAAAAACACTTTTCGCACTTGTGTTAGTGTTGAAAAACCACTTTTCTCACTTGTGTTGGTGCAGGAAACCACTTTTGCACTTGTATTAGTGTGGAAAAACCACTTTTCGCACTTGTGTTAGTGTTGAAAAACCACTTTTCGCACTTGTGTTAGTGTTGAAAAACCACTTTTCGCACTTGTGTTAGTGTTGAAAAACCACTTTTCGCACTTGTGTTAGTGTTGAAAAACCACTTTTCGCACTTGTGTTGGTGCAGGAAACCACTTTTGCACTTGTATTAGTGTGGAAAAAACACTTTTCGCACTTGTATTAGTGTGGAAAAAACACTTTTGCACTTGTGATAGTGTTGAAAAAACACTTTTCCCACTTGTATTAGTGTGGAAAAACCACTTTTCGCACTTGTGTTAGTGTTGAAAAACCACTTTTCGCACTTGTGTTAGTGCAGGAAACCACGTTTGCACTTGTATTAGTGTGGAAAAACCACTTTTCGCACTTGTGTTAGTGTTGAAAAACCACTTTTCGCACTTGTGTTAGTGTTGAAAAACCACTTTTCGCACTTGTGTTAGTGTTGAAAAACCACTTTTCACACTTGTGTTGGTGCAGGAAACCACTTTTGCACTTGTATTAGTGTGGAAAAAACACTTTTCGCACTTGTGTTAGTGTTGAAAAACCACTTTTCGCACTTGTGTTAGTGTTGAAAAACCACTTTTCGCACTTGTGTTGGTGCAGGAAACCACTTTTGCACTTGTATTAGTGTGGAAAAAACACTTTTCGCACTTGTGTTAGTGTTGAAAAACCACTTTTCGCACTTGTGTTGGTGCAGGAAACCACTTTTGCACTTGTATTAGTGGGGAAAAAACACTTTTTTCACTTGTGATAGTGTTGAAAAGCCACTTTTCGCACTAGTGTTAGTGTTGAAAAACCACTTTTCGCACTTGTTTTAGTGTTGAAAAACCACTTTTCGCACTTGTGTTGGTGCAGGAAACCACTTTTGCACTTGTATTAGTGTGGAAAAAACACTTTTCGCACTTGTGTTAGTGTTGAAAAACCACTTTTCGCACTTGTGTTAGTGTTGAAAAACCACTTTTCGCACTTGTGTTGGTGCAGGAAACCACTTTTGCACTTGTATTAGTGTGGAAAAATCACTTTTTGCCCTTGTGATAGTGTTGAAAAACCACTTTTCGCACTTGTGTTAGTGTTGAAAAACCACTTTTCGCACTTGTGTTGGTGCAGGAAACCACTTTTGCACTTGTATTAGTGTGGAAAAACCACTTTTCGCACTTGTGTTAGTGTTGAAAAACCACTTTTCGCACTTGTGTTGGTGCAGGAAACCACTTCTGCACTTGTATTAGTGTGGAAAAACCACTTTTCGCACTTGTGTTAGTGTTGAAAAACCACTTTTCGCACTTGTGTTAGTGTTGAAAAACCACTTTTCGCACTTGTGTTAGTGTTGAAAAACCACTTTTCGCACTTGTGTTGGTGCAGGAAACCACTTTTGCACTTGTATTAGTGTGGAAAAACCACTTTTCGCACTTGTGTTAGTGTTGAAAAACCACTTTTCGCACTTGTGTTAGTGTTGAAAAACCACTTTTCGCACTTGTGTTGGTGCAGGAAACCACCTTTGCACTTGTATTAGTGTGGAAAAAACACTTTTTGCACTTGTGATAGTGTTGAAAAACCACTTTTCGCACTTGTGTTAGTGTTGAAAAACCACTTTTCGCACTTGTGTTGGTGCAGGAAACCACTTTTGCACTTGTATTAGTGTGGAAAAACCACTTTTTGCACTTGTGTTAGTGTTGAAAAACCACTTTTCGCACTTGTGTTAGTGTTGAAAAACCACTTTTCGCACTTGTGTTGGTGCAGGAAACCACTTTTGCACTTGTATTAGTGTGGAAAAAACACTTTTTGCACTTGTGATAGTGTTGAAAAACCACTTTTCGCACTTGTGTTAGTGTTGAAAAACCACTTTTCGCACTTGTGTTCGTGTTGAAAAAACACTTTTCGCACTTGTGTTGGTGCAGGAAACCACTTTGGCACTTGTATTAGTGTGGAAAAAACACTTTTTGCACTTGTAATAGTGTTGAAAATCCACTTTTTGCACTTGTGTTAGTGTTGAAAAACCACTTTTCGCACTTGTGTTGGTGCAGGAAACCACTTTTGTACTTGTATTAGTGTGGAAAAAACACTTTTCGCACTTGTGTTAGTGTTGAAAAACCACTTTTCTCACTTGTGTTGGTGCAGGAAACCACCTTTGCACTTGTATTAGTGTGGAAAAAACACTTTTTGCACTTGTGATAGTGTTGAAAAACCACTTTTCGCACTTGTGTTAGTGTTGAAAAACCACTTTTCGCACTTGTGTTGCTGCAGGAAACCACTTTTGCACTTGTATTAGTGTGGAAAAACCACTTTTTGCACTTGTGTTAGTGTTGAAAAACCACTTTTCGCACTTGTGTTAGTGTTGAAAAACCACTTTTCGCACTTGTGTTGGTGCAGGAAACCACTTTTGCACTTGTATTAGTGTGGAAAAAACACTTTTTGCACTTGTGATAGTGTTGAAAAACCACTTTTCGCACTTGTGTTAGTGTTGAAAAACCACTTTTCGCACTTGTGTTCGTGTTGAAAAAACACTTTTCGCACTTGTGTTGGTGCAGGAAACCACTTTGGCACTTGTATTAGTGTGGAAAAAACACTTTTTGCACTTGTAATAGTGTTGAAAATCCACTTTTTGCACTTGTGTTAGTGTTGAAAAACCACTTTTCGCACTTGTGTTGGTGCAGGAAACCACTTTTGTACTTGTATTAGTGTGGAAAAAACACTTTTCGCACTTGTGTTAGTGTTGAAAAACCACTTTTCTCACTTGTGTTGGTGCAGGAAACCACTTTTGCACTTGTATTAGTGTGGAAAAACCACTTTTCGCACTTGTGTTAGTGTTGAAAAACCACTTTTCGCACTTGTGTTAGTGTTTAAAAACCACTTTTCGCCCTTGTGTTAGTGTTGAAAAACCACTTTTCGCACTTGTGTTAGTGTTGAAAAACCACTTTTCACACTTGTGTTGGTGCAGAAAACCACTTTTGCACTTGTATTAGTGTGGAAAAAACACTTTTCGCACTTGTGTTAGTGTTGAAAAACCACTTTTCGCACTTGTGTTAGTGTTGAAAAACCACTTTTCGCACTTGTGTTGGTGCAGGAAACCACTTTTGCACTTGTATTAGTGTGGAAAAAACACTTTTCGCACTAGTGTTAGTGTTGAAAAACCACTTTTCGCACTTGTGTTGGTGCAGGAAACCACTTTTGCACTTGGATTAGTGGGGAAAAAACACTTTTTTCACTTGTGATAGTGTTGAAAAACCACTTTTCGCACTTGTGTTAGTGTTGAAAAACCACTTTTCGCACTTGTGTTGGTGCAGGAAACCACTTTTGCACTTGTATTAGTGTGGAAAAACCACTTTTCGCACTTGTGTTAGTGTTTAAAAACCACTTTTCGCCCTTGTGTTAGTGTTGAAAAACCACTTTTCGCACTTGTGTTAGTGTTGAAAAACCACTTTTCGCACTTGTGTTGGTGCAGGAAACCACTTTTGCGCTTGTATTAGTGTGGAAAAAACACTTTTCGCACTTGTGTTAGTGTTGAAAAACCACTTTTCGCACTTGTATTGGTGCAGGAAACCACCTTTGCACTTGTATTAGTGTGGAAAAAACACTTTTTGCACTTGTGATAGTGTTGAAAACCACTTTTCGCACTTGTGTTAGTGTTGAAAAACCACTTTTCGCACTTGTGTTGGTGCAGGAAACCACTTTTGCACTTGTATTAGTGTGGAAAAACCACTTTTTGCACTTGTGTTAGTGTTGAAAAACCACTTTTCGCACTTGTGTTAGTGTTGAAAAACCACTTTTCGCACTTGTGTTGGTGCAGGAAACCACTTTTGCACTTGTATTAGTGTGGAAAAAACACTTTTTGCACTTGTGATAGTGTTGAAAAACCACTTTTCGCACTTGTGTTAATGTTGAAAAACCACTTTTCGCACTTGTGTTCGTGTTGAAAAAACACTTTTCGCACTTGTGTTGGTGCAGGAAACCACTTTGGCACTTGTATTAGTGTGGAAAAAACACTTTTTGCACTTGTAATAGTGTTGAAAATCCACTTTTTGCACTTGTGTTAGTGTTGAAAAACCACTTTTCGCACTTGTGTTGGTGCAGGAAACCACTTTTGTACTTGTATTAGTGTGGAAAAAACACTTTTCGCACTTGTGTTAGTGTTGAAAAACCACTTTTCTCACTTGTGTTGGTGCAGGAAACCACTTTTGCACTTGTATTAGTGTGGAAAAACCACTTTTCGCACTTGTGTTAGTGTTGATAAACCACTTTTCGCACTTGTTTTAGTGTTGAAAAACCACTTTTCGCACTTGTGTTAGTGTTGAAAAACCACTTTTCGCACTTGTGTTAGTGTTGAAAAACCACTTTTCGCACTTGTGTTGGTGCAGGAAACCACTTTTGCACTTGTATTAGTGTGGAAAAAACACTTTTCGCACTTGTATTAGTGTGGAAAAAACACTTTTGCACTTGTGATAGTGTTGAAAAAACACTTTTCCCACTTGTATTAGTGTGGAAAAACCACTTTTTGCACTTGTGTTAGTGTTGAAAAACCACTTTTCGCACTTGTGTTAGTGCAGGAAACCACGTTTGCACTTGTATTAGTGTGGAAAAACCACTTTTCGCACTTGTGTTAGTGTTGAAAAACCACTTTTCGCACTTGTGTTAGTGTTGAAAAACCACTTTTCGCACTTGTGTTAGTGTTGAAAAACCACTTTTCGCACTTGTGTTGGTGCAGGAAACCACTTTTGCACTTGTATTAGTGTGGAAAAATCACTTTTTGCCCTTGTGATAGTGTTGAAAAACCACTTTTCGCACTTGTGTTAGTGTTGAAAAACCACTTTTCGCACTTGTGTTGGTGCAGGAAACCACTTTTGCACTTGTATTAGTGTGGAAAAACCACTTTTCGCACTTGTGTTAGTGTTGAAAAACCACTTTTCGCACTTGTGTTAGTGTTGAAAAACCACTTTTCGCACTTGTGTTGGTGCAGGAAACCACTTCTGCACTTGTATTAGTGTGGAAAAACCACTTTTCGCACTTGTGTTAGTGTTGAAAAACCACTTTTCGCACTTGTGTTAGTGTTGAAAAACCACTTTTCGCACTTGTGTTAGTGTTGAAAAACCACTTTTCGCACTTGTGTTGGTGCAGGAAACCACTTTTGCACTTGTATTAGTGTGGAAAAAACACTTTTCGCACTAGTGTTAGTGTTGAAAAACCACTTTTCGCACTTGTGTTGGTGCAGGAAACCACTTTTGCACTTGGATTAGTGGGGAAAAAACACTTTTTTCACTTGTGATAGTGTTGAAAAACCACTTTTCGCACTTGTGTTAGTGTTGAAAAACCACTTTTCGCACTTGTGTTGGTGCAGGAAACCACTTTTGCACTTGTATTAGTGTGGAAAAACCACTTTTCGCACTTGTGTTAGTGTTTAAAAACCACTTTTCGCCCTTGTGTTAGTGTTGAAAAACCACTTTTCGCACTTGTGTTAGTGTTGAAAAACCACTTTTCGCACTTGTGTTGGTGCAGGAAACCACTTTTGCGCTTGTATTAGTGTGGAAAAAACACTTTTCGCACTTGTGTTAGTGTTGAAAAACCACTTTTCGCACTTGTATTGGTGCAGGAAACCACCTTTGCACTTGTATTAGTGTGGAAAAAACACTTTTTGCACTTGTGATAGTGTTGAAAACCACTTTTCGCACTTGTGTTAGTGTTGAAAAACCACTTTTCGCACTTGTGTTGGTGCAGGAAACCACTTTTGCACTTGTATTAGTGTGGAAAAACCACTTTTTGCACTTGTGTTAGTGTTGAAAAACCACTTTTCGCACTTGTGTTAGTGTTGAAAAACCACTTTTCGCACTTGTGTTGGTGCAGGAAACCACTTTTGCACTTGTATTAGTGTGGAAAAAACACTTTTTGCACTTGTGATAGTGTTGAAAAACCACTTTTCGCACTTGTGTTAATGTTGAAAAACCACTTTTCGCACTTGTGTTCGTGTTGAAAAAACACTTTTCGCACTTGTGTTGGTGCAGGAAACCACTTTGGCACTTGTATTAGTGTGGAAAAAACACTTTTTGCACTTGTAATAGTGTTGAAAATCCACTTTTTGCACTTGTGTTAGTGTTGAAAAACCACTTTTCGCACTTGTGTTGGTGCAGGAAACCACTTTTGTACTTGTATTAGTGTGGAAAAAACACTTTTCGCACTTGTGTTAGTGTTGAAAAACCACTTTTCTCACTTGTGTTGGTGCAGGAAACCACTTTTGCACTTGTATTAGTGTGGAAAAACCACTTTTCGCACTTGTGTTAGTGTTGATAAACCACTTTTCGCACTTGTTTTAGTGTTGAAAAACCACTTTTCGCACTTGTGTTAGTGTTGAAAAACCACTTTTCGCACTTGTGTTAGTGTTGAAAAACCACTTTTCGCACTTGTGTTGGTGCAGGAAACCACTTTTGCACTTGTATTAGTGTGGAAAAAACACTTTTCGCACTTGTATTAGTGTGGAAAAAACACTTTTGCACTTGTGATAGTGTTGAAAAAACACTTTTCCCACTTGTATTAGTGTGGAAAAACCACTTTTTGCACTTGTGTTAGTGTTGAAAAACCACTTTTCGCACTTGTGTTAGTGCAGGAAACCACGTTTGCACTTGTATTAGTGTGGAAAAACCACTTTTCGCACTTGTGTTAGTGTTGAAAAACCACTTTTCGCACTTGTGTTAGTGTTGAAAAACCACTTTTCGCACTTGTGTTAGTGTTGAAAAACCACTTTTCGCACTTGTGTTGGTGCAGGAAACCACTTTTGCACTTGTATTAGTGTGGAAAAATCACTTTTTGCCCTTGTGATAGTGTTGAAAAACCACTTTTCGCACTTGTGTTAGTGTTGAAAAACCACTTTTCGCACTTGTGTTGGTGCAGGAAACCACTTTTGCACTTGTATTAGTGTGGAAAAACCACTTTTCGCACTTGTGTTAGTGTTGAAAAACCACTTTTCGCACTTGTGTTAGTGTTGAAAAACCACTTTTCGCACTTGTGTTGGTGCAGGAAACCACTTCTGCACTTGTATTAGTGTGGAAAAACCACTTTTCGCACTTGTGTTAGTGTTGAAAAACCACTTTTCGCACTTGTGTTAGTGTTGAAAAACCACTTTTCGCACTTGTGTTAGTGTTGAAAAACCACTTTTCGCACTTGTGTTGGTGCAGGAAACCACTTTTGCACTTGTATTAGTGTGGAAAAACCACTTTTCGCACTTGTGTTAGTGTTGAAAAACCACTTTTCGCACTTGTGTTAGTGTTGAAAAACCACTTTTCGCACTTGTGTTGGTGCAGGAAACCACTTCTGCACTTGTATTAGTGTGGCAAAACCACTTTTCGCACTTGTGTTAGTGTTGAAAAACCACTTTTCGCACTTGTGTTAGTGTTGAAAAACCACTTTTCGCACTTGTGTTAGTGTTGAAAAACCACTTTTCACACTTGTGTTGGTGCAGAAAACCACTTTTGCACTTGTATTAGTGTGGAAAAAACACTTTTCGCACTTGTGTTAGTGTTGAAAAACCACTTTTCGCACTTGTGTTAGTGTTGAAAAACCACTTTTCGCACTTGTGTTGGTGCAGGAAACCACTTTTGCACTTGTATTAGTGTGGAAAAAACACTTTTCGCACTTGTGTTAGTGTTGAAAAACCACTTTTCGCACTTGTGTTGGTGCAGGAAACCACTTTTGTACTTGTATTAGTGTGGAAAAAACACTTTTCGCACTTGTGTTAGTGTTGAAAAACCACTTTTCTCACTTGTGTTGGTGCAGGAAACCACTTTTGCACTTGTATTAGTGTGGAAAAACCACTTTTCGCACTTGTGTTAGTGTTGAAAAACCACTTTTCGCACTTGTGTTAGTGTTGAAAAACCACTTTTCGCACTTGTGTTAGTGTTGAAAAACCACTTTTCGCACTTGTGTTAGTGTTGAAAAACCACTTTTCGCACTTGTGTTGGTGCAGGAAACCACTTTTGCACTTGTATTAGTGTGGAAAAAACACTTTTCGCACTTGTATTAGTGTGGAAAAAACACTTTTGCACTTGTGATAGTGTTGAAAAAACACTTTTCCCACTTGTATTAGTGTGGAAAAACCACTTTTCGCACTTGTGTTAGTGTTGAAAAACCACTTTTTCGCACTTGTGTTAGTGCAGGAAACCACGTTTGCACTTGTATTAGTGTGGAAAAACCACTTTTCGCACTTGTGTTAGTGTTGAAAAACCACTTTTCGCACTTGTGTTAGTGTTGAAAAACCACTTTTCGCACTTGTGTTAGTGTTGAAAAACCACTTTTCACACTTGTGTTGGTGCAGGAAACCACTTTTGCACTTGTATTAGTGTGGAAAAAACACTTTTCGCACTTGTGTTAGTGTTGAAAAACCACTTTTCGCACTTGTGTTAGTGTTGAAAAACCACTTTTCGCACTTGTGTTGGTGCAGGAAACCACTTTTGCACTTGTATTAGTGTGGAAAAAACACTTTTCGCACTTGTGTTAGTGTTGAAAAACCACTTTTCGCACTTGTGTTGGTGCAGGAAACCACTTTTGCACTTGTATTAGTGGGGAAAAAACACTTTTTTCACTTGTGATAGTGTTGAAAAGCCACTTTTCGCACTTGTGTTAGTGTTGAAAAACCACTTTTCGCACTTGTTTTAGTGTTGAAAAACCACTTTTCGCACTTGTGTTGGTGCAGGAAACCACTTTTGCACTTGTATTAGTGTGGAAAAAACACTTTTCGCACTTGTGTTAGTGTTGAAAAACCACTTTTCGCACTTGTGTTAGTGTTGAAAAACCACTTTTCGCACTTGTGTTGGTGCAGGAAACCACTTTTGCACTTGTATTAGTGTGGAAAAATCACTTTTTGCCCTTGTGATAGTGTTGAAAAACCACTTTTCGCACTTGTGTTAGTGTTGAAAAACCACTTTTCGCACTTGTGTTGGTGCAGGAAACCACTTTTGCACTTGTATTAGTGTGGAAAAACCACTTTTCGCACTTGTGTTAGTGTTGAAAAACCACTTTTCGCACTTGTGTTGGTGCAGGAAACCACTTCTGCACTTGTATTAGTGTGGAAAAACCACTTTTCGCACTTGTGTTAGTGTTGAAAAACCACTTTTCGCACTTGTGTTAGTGTTGAAAAACCACTTTTCGCACTTGTGTTGGTGCAGGAAACCACTTTTGCACTTGTATTAGTGTGGAAAAACCACTTTTCGCACTTGTGTTAGTGTTGAAAAACCACTTTTCGCACTTGTGTTAGTGTTGAAAAACCACTTTTCGCACTTGTGTTGGTGCAGGAAACCACTTCTGCACTTGTATTAGTGTGGCAAAACCACTTTTCGCACTTGTGTTAGTGTTGAAAAACCACTTTTCGCACTTGTGTTAGTGTTGAAAAACCACTTTTCGCACTTGTGTTAGTGTTGAAAAACCACTTTTCACACTTGTGTTGGTGCAGAAAACCACTTTTGCACTTGTATTAGTGTGGAAAAAACACTTTTCGCACTTGTGTTAGTGTTGAAAAACCACTTTTCGCACTTGTGTTAGTGTTGAAAAACCACTTTTCGCACTTGTGTTGGTGCAGGAAACCACTTTTGCACTTGTATTAGTGTGGAAAAAACACTTTTCGCACTTGTGTTAGTGTTGAAAAACCACTTTTCGCACTTGTGTTGGTGCAGGAAACCACTTTTGTACTTGTATTAGTGTGGAAAAAACACTTTTCGCACTTGTGTTAGTGTTGAAAAACCACTTTTCTCACTTGTGTTGGTGCAGGAAACCACTTTTGCACTTGTATTAGTGTGGAAAAACCACTTTTCGCACTTGTGTTAGTGTTGAAAAACCACTTTTCGCACTTGTGTTAGTGTTGAAAAACCACTTTTCGCACTTGTGTTAGTGTTGAAAAACCACTTTTCGCACTTGTGTTAGTGTTGAAAAACCACTTTTCGCACTTGTGTTGGTGCAGGAAACCACTTTTGCACTTGTATTAGTGTGGAAAAAACACTTTTCGCACTTGTATTAGTGTGGAAAAAACACTTTTGCACTTGTGATAGTGTTGAAAAAACACTTTTCCCACTTGTATTAGTGTGGAAAAACCACTTTTCGCACTTGTGTTAGTGTTGAAAAACCACTTTTCGCACTTGTGTTAGTGCAGGAAACCACGTTTGCACTTGTATTAGTGTGGAAAAACCACTTTTCGCACTTGTGTTAGTGTTGAAAAACCACTTTTCGCACTTGTGTTAGTGTTGAAAAACCACTTTTCGCACTTGTGTTAGTGTTGAAAAACCACTTTTCACACTTGTGTTGGTGCAGGAAACCACTTTTGCACTTGTATTAGTGTGGAAAAAACACTTTTCGCACTTGTGTTAGTGTTGAAAAACCACTTTTCGCACTTGTGTTAGTGTTGAAAAACCACTTTTCGCACTTGTGTTGGTGCAGGAAACCACTTTTGCACTTGTATTAGTGTGGAAAAAACACTTTTCGCACTTGTGTTAGTGTTGAAAAACCACTTTTCGCACTTGTGTTGGTGCAGGAAACCACTTTTGTACTTGTATTAGTGTGGAAAAAACACTTTTCGCACTTGTGTTAGTGTTGAAAAACCACTTTTCTCACTTGTGTTGGTGCAGGAAACCACTTTTGCACTTGTATTAGTGTGGAAAAACCACTTTTCGCACTTGTGTTAGTGTTGAAAAACCACTTTTCGCACTTGTGTTAGTGTTGAAAAACCACTTTTCGCACTTGTGTTAGTGTTGAAAAACCACTTTTCGCACTTGTGTTAGTGTTGAAAAACCACTTTTCGCACTTGTGTTGGTGCAGGAAACCACTTTTGCACTTGTATTAGTGTGGAAAAAACACTTTTCGCACTTGTATTAGTGTGGAAAAAACACTTTTGCACTTGTGATAGTGTTGAAAAAACACTTTTCCCACTTGTATTAGTGTGGAAAAACCACTTTTCGCACTTGTGTTAGTGTTGAAAAACCACTTTTCGCACTTGTGTTAGTGCAGGAAACCACGTTTGCACTTGTATTAGTGTGGAAAAACCACTTTTCGCACTTGTGTTAGTGTTGAAAAACCACTTTTCGCACTTGTGTTAGTGTTGAAAAACCACTTTTCGCACTTGTGTTAGTGTTGAAAAACCACTTTTCACACTTGTGTTGGTGCAGGAAACCACTTTTGCACTTGTATTAGTGTGGAAAAAACACTTTTCGCACTTGTGTTAGTGTTGAAAAACCACTTTTCGCACTTGTGTTAGTGTTGAAAAACCACTTTTCGCACTTGTGTTGGTGCAGGAAACCACTTTTGCACTTGTATTAGTGTGGAAAAAACACTTTTCGCACTTGTGTTAGTGTTGAAAAACCACTTTTCGCACTTGTGTTGGTGCAGGAAACCACTTTTGCACTTGTATTAGTGGGGAAAAAACACTTTTTTCACTTGTGATAGTGTTGAAAAGCCACTTTTCGCACTTGTGTTAGTGTTGAAAAACCACTTTTCGCACTTGTTTTAGTGTTGAAAAACCACTTTTCGCACTTGTGTTGGTGCAGGAAACCACTTTTGCACTTGTATTAGTGTGGAAAAAACACTTTTCGCACTTGTGTTAGTGTTGAAAAACCACTTTTCGCACTTGTGTTAGTGTTGAAAAACCACTTTTCGCACTTGTGTTGGTGCAGGAAACCACTTTTGCACTTGTATTAGTGTGGAAAAATCACTTTTTGCCCTTGTGATAGTGTTGAAAAACCACTTTTCGCACTTGTGTTAGTGTTGAAAAACCACTTTTCGCACTTGTGTTGGTGCAGGAAACCACTTTTGCACTTGTATTAGTGTGGAAAAACCACTTTTCGCACTTGTGTTAGTGTTGAAAAACCACTTTTCGCACTTGTGTTAGTGTTGAAAAACCACTTTTCGCACTTGTGTTGGTGCAGGAAACCACTTCTGCACTTGTATTAGTGTGGAAAACCCACTTTTCGCACTTGTGTTAGTGTTGAAAAACCACTTTTCGCACTTGTGTTAGTGTTGAAAAACCACTTTTCGCACTTGTGTTAGTGTTGAAAAACCACTTTTCGCACTTGTGTTGGTGCAGGAAACCACTTTTGCACTTGTATTAGTGTGGAAAAACCACTTTTCGCACTTGTGTTAGTGTTGAAAAACCACTTTTCGCACTTGTGTTAGTGTTGAAAAACCACTTTTCGCACTTGTGTTGGTGCAGGAAACCACTTCTGCACTTGTATTAGTGTGGCAAAACCACTTTTCGCACTTGTGTTAGTGTTGAAAAACCACTTTTCGCACTTGTGTTAGTGTTGAAAAACCACTTTTCGCACTTGTGTTAGTGTTGAAAAACCACTTTTCACACTTGTGTTGGTGCAGAAAACCACTTTTGCACTTGTATTAGTGTGGAAAAAACACTTTTCGCACTTGTGTTAGTGTTGAAAAACCACTTTTCGCACTTGTGTTAGTGTTGAAAAACCACTTTTCGCACTTGTGTTGGTGCAGGAAACCACTTTTGCACTTGTATTAGTGTGGAAAAAACACTTTTCGCACTTGTGTTAGTGTTGAAAAACCACTTTTCGCACTTGTGTTGGTGCAGGAAACCACTTTTGCACTTGGATTAGTGGGGAAAAAACACTTTTTTCACTTGTGATAGTGTTGAAAAACCACTTTTCGCACTTGTGTTAGTGTTGAAAAACCACTTTTCGCACTTGTGTTGGTGCAGGAAACCACTTTTGCACTTGTATTAGTGTGGAAAAACCACTTTTCGCACTTGTGTTAGTGTTGAAAAACCACTTTTCGCCCTTGTGTTAGTGTTGAAAAACCACTTTTTGCACTTGTGTTAGTGTTGAAAAACCACTTTTCGCACTTGTGTTGGTGCAGGAAACCACTTTTGCACTTGTATTAGTGTGGAAAAAACACTTTTCGCACTTGTGTTAGTGTTGAAAAACCACTTTTCGCACTTGTATTGGTGCAGGAAACCACCTTTGCACTTGTATTAGTGTGGAAAAAACACTTTTTGCACTTGTGATAGTGTTGAAAAACCACTTTTCGCACCTGTGTTAGTGTTGAAAAACCACTTTTCGCACTTGTGTTGGTGCAGGAAACCACTTTTGCACTTGTATTAGTGTGGAAAAACCACTTTTTGCACTTGTGTTAGTGTTGAAAAACCACTTTTCGCACTTGTGTTAGTGTTGAAAAACCACTTTTCGCACTTGTGTTGGTGCAGGAAACCACTTTTGCACTTGTATTAGTGTGCAAAAAACACTTTTTGCACTTGTGATAGTGTTGAAAAACCACTTTTCGCACTTGTGTTAGTGTTGAAAAACCACTTTTCGCACTTGTGTTCGTGTTGAAAAAACACTTTTCGCACTAGTGTTGGTGCAGGAAACCACTTTGGCACTTGTATTAGTGTGGAAAAAACACTTTTTGCACTTGTAATAGTGTTGAAAATCCACTTTTTGCACTTGTGTTAGTGTTGAAAAACCACTTTTCGCACTTGTGTTGGTGCAGGAAAACCACTTTTGCACTTGTAACAGTGTGGAAAAAACACTTTTCGCACTTGTGTTAGTGTTGAAAAACCACTTTTCGCACTTGTGTTAGTGTTGAAAAACCACTTTTCGCACTTGTGTTAGTGTTGAAAAACAACTTTTCGCACTTGTGTTGGTGCAGGAAACCACTTTTGCACTTGTATTAGTGTGGAAAAACCACTTTTCGCACTTGTGTTAGTGTTGAAAAACCACTTTTCGCACTTGTGTTAGTGTTGAAAAACCACTTTTCGCACTTGTGTTGGTGCAGGAAACCACTTCTGCACTTGTATTAGTGTGGAAAAACCACTTTTCGCACTTGTGTTAGTGTTGAAAAACCACTTTTCGCACTTGTGTTAGTGTTGAAAAACCACTTTTCGCACTTGTGTTAGTGTTGAAAAACCACTTTTCACACTTGTGTTGGTGCAGAAAACCACTTTTGCACTTGTATTAGTGTGGAAAAAACACTTTTCGCACTTGTGTTAGTGTTGAAAAACCACTTTTCGCACTTGTGTTAGTGTTGAAAAACCACTTTTCGCACTTGTATTGGTGCAGGAAACCACCTTTGCACTTGTATTAGTGTGGAAAAACCACTTTTCGCACTTGTGTTAGTGTTGAAAAACCACTTTTCGCACTTGTGTTAGTGTTGAAAAACCACTTTTCGCACTTGTGTTAGTGTTGAAAAACCACTTTTCGCACTTGTGTTGGTGCAGGAAACCACTTTTGCACTTGTATTAGTGTGGAAAAACCACTTTTCGCACTTGTGTTAGTGTTGAAAAACCACTTTTCGCACTTGTGTTAGTGTTGAAAAACCACTTTTCGCACTTGTGTTGGTGCAGGAAACCACTTCTGCACTTGTATTAGTGTGGCAAAACCACTTTTCGCACTTGTGTTAGTGTTGAAAAACCACTTTTCGCACTTGTGTTAGTGTTGAAAAACCACTTTTCGCACTTGTGTTAGTGTTGAAAAACCACTTTTCACACTTGTGTTGGTGCAGAAAACCACTTTTGCACTTGTATTAGTGTGGAAAAAACACTTTTCGCACTTGTGTTAGTGTTGAAAAACCACTTTTCGCACTTGTGTTAGTGTTGAAAAACCACTTTTCGCACTTGTGTTGGTGCAGGAAACCACATTTGCACTTGTATTAGTGTGGAAAAAACACTTTTCGCACTTGTGTTAGTGTTGAAAAACCACTTTTCGCACTTGTGTTAGTGTTGAAAAACCACTTTTCGCACTTGTGTTGGTGCAGGAAACCACTTTTGCACTTGTATTAGTGTGGAAAAAACACTTTTCGCACTTGTGTTAGTGTTGAAAAACCACTTTTCGCACTTGTGTTGGTGCAGGAAACCACTTTTGCACTTGTATTAGTGGGGAAAAAACACTTTTTCACTTGTGATAGTGTTGAAAAGCCACTTTTCGCACTTGTGTTAGTGTTGAAAAACCACTTTTCGCACTTGTTTTAGTGTTGAAAAACCACTTTTCGCACTTGTGTTGGTGCAGGAAACCACTTTTGCACTTGTATTAGTGTGGAAAAAACACTTTTCGCACTTGTGTTAGTGTTGAAAAACCACTTTTCGCACTTGTGTTAGTGTTGAAAAACCACTTTTCGCACTTGTGTTGGTGCAGGAAACCACTTTTGCACTTGTATTAGTGTGGAAAAATCACTTTTTGCCCTTGTGATAGTGTTGAAAAACCACTTTTCGCACTTGTGTTAGTGTTGAAAAACCACTTTTCGCACTTGTGTTGGTGCAGGAAACCACTTTTGCACTTGTATTAGTGTGGAAAAACCACTTTTCGCACTTGTGTTAGTGTTGAAAAAACCACTTTTTGCACTTGTGTTAGTGTTGAAAAACCACTTTTCGCACTTGTGTTGGTGCAGGAAACCACTTCTGCACTTGTATTAGTGTGGAAAAACCACTTTTCGCACTTGTGTTAGTGTTGAAAAACCACTTTTCGCACTTGTGTTAGTGTTGAAAAACCACTTTTCGCACTTGTGTTAGTGTTGAAAAAACCACTTTTCGCACTTGTGTTGGTGCAGGAAACCACTTTTGCACTTGTATTAGTGTGGAAAAACCACTTTTCGCACTTGTGTTAGTGTTGAAAAACCACTTTTCGCACTTGTGTTAGTGTTGAAAAACCACTTTCGCACTTGTGTTGGTGCAGGAAACCACTTCTGCACTTGTATTAGTGTGGCAAAACCACTTTTCGCACTTGTGTTAGTGTTGAAAAACCACTTTTCGCACTTGTGTTAGTGTTGAAAAACCACTTTTCGCACTTGTGTTAGTGTTGAAAAACCACTTTTCGCACTTGTGTTGGTGCAGGAAACCACTTTTGCACTTGTATTAGTGTGGAAAAAACACTTTTCGCACTTGTGTTAGTGTTGAAAAACCACTTTTCGCACTTGTGTTGGTGCAGGAAACCACTTTTGCACTTGTATTAGTGGGGAAAAAACACTTTTTCACTTGTGATAGTGTTGAAAAGCCACTTTTCGCACTTGTGTTAGTGTTGAAAAACCACTTTTCGCACTTGTTTTAGTGTTGAAAAACCACTTTTCGCACTTGTGTTGGTGCAGGAAACCACTTTTGCACTTGTATTAGTGTGGAAAAAACACTTTTCGCACTTGTGTTAGTGTTGAAAAACCACTTTTCGCACTTGTGTTAGTGTTGAAAACCACTTTTCGCACTTGTGTTAGTGTTGAAAAACCACTTTTCGCACTTGTGTTAGTGTTGAAAAACCACTTTTCGCACTTGTGTTGGTGCAGGAAACCACTTTTGCACTTGTATTAGTGTGGAAAAAACACTTTTCGCACTTGTGTTAGTGTTGAAAAACCACTTTTCGCACTTGTGTTGGTGCAGGAAACCACTTTTGCACTTGTATTAGTGGGGAAAAAACACTTTTTCACTTGTGATAGTGTTGAAAAGCCACTTTTCGCACTTGTGTTAGTGTTGAAAAACCACTTTTCGCACTTGTTTTAGTGTTGAAAAACCACTTTTCGCACTTGTGTTGGTGCAGGAAACCACTTTTGCACTTGTATTAGTGTGGAAAAACCACTTTTCGCACTTGTGTTGGTGCAGGAAACCACTTTTGCACTTGTATTAGTGTGGAAAAACCACTTTTCGCACTTGTGTTAGTGTTGAAAAACCACTTTTTGCACTTGTGTTAGTGTTGAAAAACCACTTTTCGCACTTGTGTTGGTGCAGGAAACCACTTCTGCACTTGTATTAGTGTGGAAAAACCACTTTTCGCATTTGTGTTAGTGTTGAAAAACCACTTTTCGCACTTGTGTTAGTGTTGAAAAACCACTTTTCGCACTTGTGTTAGTGTTGAAAAACCACTTTTCGCACTTGTGTTGGTGCAGGAAACCACTTTTGCACTTGTATTAGTGTGGAAAAACCACTTTTCGCACTTGTGTTAGTGTTGAAAAACCACTTTTCGCACTTGTGTTAGTGTTGAAAAACCACTTTTCGCACTTGTGTTGGTGCAGGAAACCACTTCTGCACTTGTATTAGTGTGGCAAAACCACTTTTCGCACTTGTGTTAGTGTTGAAAAACCACTTTTCGCACTTGTGTTAGTGTTGAAAAACCACTTTTCGCACTTGTGTTAGTGTTGAAAAACCACTTTTCACACTTGTGTTGGTGCAGAAAACCACTTTTGCACTTGTATTAGTGTGGAAAAAACACTTTTCGCACTTGTGTTAGTGTTGAAAAACCACTTTTCGCACTTGTGTTAGTGTTGAAAAACCACTTTTCGCACTTGTGTTGGTGCAGGAAACCACTTTTGCACTTGTATTAGTGTGGAAAAAACACTTTTCGCACTAGTGTTAGTGTTGAAAAACCACTTTTCGCACTTGTGTTGGTGCAGGAAACCACTTTTGCACTTGGATTAGTGGGGAAAAAACACTTTTTTCACTTGTGATAGTGTTGAAAAACCACTTTTCGCACTTGTGTTAGTGTTGAAAAACCACTTTTCGCACTTGTGTTGGTGCAGGAAACCACTTTTGCACTTGTATTAGTGTGGAAAAACCACTTTTTGCACTTGTGTTAGTGTTTAAAAACCACTTTTCGCCCTTGTGTTAGTGTTGAAAAACCACTTTTCGCACTTGTGTTAGTGTTGAAAAACCACTTTTCGCACTTGTGTTGGTGCAGGAAACCACTTTTGCGCTTGTATTAGTGTGGAAAAAACACTTTTCGCACTTGTGTTAGTGTTGAAAAAACCACTTTTCGCACTTGTATTGGTGCAGGAAACCACCTTTGCACTTGTATTAGTGTGGAAAAAAACACTTTTTGCACTTGTGATAGTGTTGAAAAACCACTTTTCGCACTTGTGTTAGTGTTGAAAAACCACTTTTCGCACTTGTGTTGGTGCAGGAAACCACTTTTGCACTTGTATTAGTGTGGAAAAACCACTTTTTGCACTTGTGTTAGTGTTGAAAAACCACTTTTCGCACTTGTGTTAGTGTTGAAAAACCACTTTTCGCACTTGTGTTGGTGCAGGAAACCACTTTTGCACTTGTATTAGTGTGGAAAAAACACTTTTTGCACTTGTGATAGTGTTGAAAAACCACTTTTCGCACTTGTGTTAGTGTTGAAAAACCACTTTTCGCACTTGTGTTCGTGTTGAAAAAACACTTTTCGCACTTGTGTTGGTGCAGGAAACCACTTTGGCACTTGTATTAGTGTGGAAAAAACACTTTTTGCACTTGTAATAGTGTTGAAAATCCACTTTTTGCACTTGTGTTAGTGTTGAAAAACCACTTTTCGCACTTGTGTTGGTGCAGGAAACCACTTTTGTACTTGTATTAGTGTGGAAAAAACACTTTTCGCACTTGTGTTAGTGTTGAAAAACCACTTTTCTCACTTGTGTTGGTGCAGGAAACCACTTTTGCACTTGTATTAGTGTGGAAAAACCACTTTTCGCACTTGTGTTAGTGTTGAAAAACCACTTTTCGCACTTGTTTTAGTGTTGAAAAACCACTTTTCGCACTTGTGTTAGTGTTGAAAAACCACTTTTCGCACTTGTGTTAGTGTTGAAAAACCACTTTTCGCACTTGTGTTGGTGCAGGAAACCACTTTTGCACTTGTATTAGTGTGGAAAAAACACTTTTCGCACTTGTATTAGTGTGGAAAAAACACTTTTGCACTTGTGATAGTGTTGAAAAAACACTTTTCCCACTTGTATTAGTGTGGAAAAACCACTTTTTGCACTTGTGTTAGTGTTGAAAAACCACTTTTCGCACTTGTGTTAGTGCAGGAAACCACGTTTGCACTTGTATTAGTGTGGAAAAACCACTTTTCGCACTTGTGTTAGTGTTGAAAAACCACTTTTCGCACTTGTGTTAGTGTTGAAAAACCACTTTTCGCACTTGTGTTAGTGTTGAAAAACCACTTTTCGCACTTGTGTTGGTGCAGGAAACCACTTTTGCACTTGTATTAGTGTGGAAAAATCACTTTTTGCCCTTGTGATAGTGTTGAAAAACCACTTTTCGCAC
>NW_027619098.1:0-53000 GCF_964187855.1 Myxine glutinosa
CAGGAAACCACATTTGCACTTGTATTAGTGTGGAAAAAACACTTTTTGCACTTCTGATAGTGTTGAAAAACCACTTTTCGCACTTGTGTTAGTGTTGAAAAACCACTTTTCGCACTCGTGTTGGTGCAGGAAACCACTTTTGCACTTGTATTAGTGTGGAAAAACCACTTTTCGCACTTGGGTTAGTGTTGAAAAACCACTTTTCGCACTTGTGTTAGTGTTGAAAAACCACTTTTCGCACTTGTGTTGGTGCAGGAAACCACTTTTGCACTTGTATTAGTGTGGATAAACCACTTTTCGCACTTGTGTTAGTGTTGAAAAACCACTTTTCGCACTTGTGTTAGTGTTGAAAAACCACTTTTCGCACTTGTGTTGGTGCAGGAAACCACTTTTGCACTTGTATTAGTGTGGAAAAAACACTCTTTGCACTTGTGATAATGTTGAAAAACCACTTTTCGCACTTGTGTTAGAGTTGAAAAACCACTTTTCGCACTTGTGTTGGTGCAGGAAACCACTTTTGCACTTGTATTAGTGTGGAAAAACCACTTTTCGCACTTGTGTTAATGTTGAAAAACCACTTTTCGCACTTGTGTTAGTGTTGAAAAACCACTTTTCGCACTTGTGTTAGTGTTGAAAAACCACTTTTTGCACTTGTGTTGGTGCAGGAAACCACTTTTGCACTTGTATTAGTGTGGAAAAACCACTTTTCGCACTTGTATTAGTGTTGAAAAACCACTTTTCGCACTTGGGTTAGTGTTGAAAAACCACTTTTCGCACTTGTGTTGGTGCAGGAAACCACTTTTGCACTTGTATTAGTGTGGAAAAACACTTTTTGCACTTGTGATAGTGTTGAAAAACCACTTTTCGCACTTGTGTTAGTGTTGAAAAAGCACTTTTCGCACTTGTGTTGGTGCAGGAAATCACTTTTGCACTTGTATTGGTGTGGAAAAACCACTTTTCGCACTTGTGTTAGAGTTGAAAAACCACTTTTCGCACTTGTGTTAGTGTTGAAAAACCACTTTTGCACTTGTGTTGGTGTGGAAAAACCACTTTTGCACTTGTATTAATGTTGAAAAAACACTTTTTGCACTTGTGTTAGTGTTGAAAAACCACTTTTCGCACTTGTGTTAGTGTTGAAAAACCACTTTTCGCACTTGTGTTGGTGCAGGAAACCACTTTTGCACTTGTATTAGTGTGGAAAAACCACTTTTCGCACTTGTGTTAGTGTTGAAAAACCACTTTTCGCACTTGTGTTAGTGTTGAAAAACCACTTTTCGCACTTATGTTGGTGCAGGAAACCACATTTGCACTTGTATTAGTGTGGAAAAACACTTTTCGCACTTGTGTTAGTGTTGAAAAACCACTTTTCGCACTTGTGTTGGTGCAGGAAACCACATTTGCACTTGTATTAGTGTGGAAAAAACACTTTTTGCACTTCTGATAGTGTTGAAAAACCACTTTTCGCACTTGTGTTAGTGTTGAAAAACCACTTTTCGCACTCGTGTTGGTGCAGGAAACCACTTTTGCACTTGTATTAGTGTGGAAAAACCACTTTTCGCACTTGGGTTAGTGTTGAAAAACCACTTTTCGCACTTGTGTTAGTGTTGAAAAACCACTTTTCGCACTTGTGTTGGTGCAGGAAACCACTTTTGCACTTGTATTAGTGTGGAAAAACCACTTTTCGCACTTGTGTTAGTGTTGAAAAACCACTTTTCGCACTTGTGTTAGTGTTGAAAAACCACTTTTCGCACTTGTGTTGGTGCAGGAAACCACTTTTGCACTTGTATTAGTGTGGAAAAAACACTCTTTGCACTTGTGATAGTGTTGAAAAACCACTTTTCGCACTTGTGTTAGAGTTGAAAAACCACTTTTCGCACTTGTGTTGGTGCAGGAAACCACTTTTGCACTTGTATTAGTGTGGAAAAACCACTTTTCGCACTTGTGTTAATGTTGCAAAACCACTTTTCGCACTTGTGTTAGTGTTGAAAAACCACTTTTCGCACTTGTGTTAGGGTTGAAAAACCACTTTTTGCACTTGTGTTGGTGCAGGAAACCACTTTTGCATTTGTATTAGTGTGGAAAAACCACTTTTCGCACTTGTATTAGTGCTGAAAAACCACTTTTCGCACTTGGGTTAGTGTTGAAAAACCACTTTTCGCACTTGTGTTGGTGCAGGAAACCACTTTTGCACTTGTATTAGTGTGGCAAAACCACTTTTCGCACTTGTGTTGGTGCAGGAAACCACTTTGCACTTGTATTAGTGTGGAAAAACCACTTTTCGCACTTGTGTTAGTGTTGAAAAACCACTTTTCGCACTTGTGTTAGTGTTGAAAAACCACTTTTCGCACTTGTGTTGGTGCAGGAAACCACTTTTGCACTTGTATTAGTGTGGAAAAAACACTCTTTGCACTTGTGATAGTGTTGAAAAACCACTTTTCGCACTTGTGTTAGAGTTGAAAAACCACTTTTCGCACTTGTGTTGGTGCAGGAAACCACTTTTGCACTTGTATTAGTGTGGAAAAACCACTTTTCGCACTTGTGTTAATGTTGAAAAACCACTTTTCGCACTTGTGTTAGTGTTGAAAAACCACTTTTCGCACTTGTGTTAGTGTTGAAAAACCACTTTTTGCACTTGTGTTGGTGCAGGAAACCACTTTTGCACTTGTATTAGTGTGGAAAAACCACTTTTCGCACTTGTATTAGTGTTGAAAAACCACTTTTCGCACTTGGGTTAGTGTTGAAAAACCACTTTTCGCACTTGTGTTGGTGCAGGAAACCACTTTTGCACTTGTATTAGTGTGGAAAAACACTTTTTGCACTTGTGATAGTGTTGAAAAACCACTTTTCGCACTTGTGTTAGTGTTGAAAAAGCACTTTTCGCACTTGTGTTGGTGCAGGAAATCACTTTTGCACTTGTATTGGTGTGGAAAAACCACTTTTCGCACTTGTGTTAGAGTTGAAAAACCACTTTTCGCACTTGTGTTAGTGTTGAAAAACCACTTTTGCACTTGTGTTGGTGTGGAAAAACCACTTTTGCACTTGTATTAATGTTGAAAAAACACTTTTTGCACTTGTGTTAGTGTTGAAAAACCACTTTTCGCACTTGTGTTAGTGTTGAAAAACCACTTTTCGCACTTGTGTTGGTGCAGGAAACCACTTTTGCACTTGTATTAGTGTGGAAAAACCACTTTTCGCACTTGTGTTAGTGTTGAAAAACCACTTTTCGCACTTGTGTTAGTGTTGAAAAACCACTTTTCGCACTTATGTTGGTGCAGGAAACCACATTTGCACTTGTATTAGTGTGGAAAAACACTTTTCGCACTTGTGTTAGTGTTGAAAAACCACTTTTCGCACTTGTGTTGGTGCAGGAAACCACATTTGCACTTGTATTAGTGTGAAAAAAACACTTTTTGCACTTCTGATAGTGTTGAAAAACCACTTTTCACACTTGTGTTAGTGTTGAAAAACCACTTTTCGCACTCGTGTTGGTGCAGGAAACCACTTTTGCACTTGTATTAGTGTGGAAAAACCACTTTTCGCACTTGGGTTAGTGTTGAAAAACCACTTTTCGCACTTGTGTTAGTGTTGAAAAACCACTTTTCGCACTTGTGTTGGTGCAGGAAACCACTTTTGCACTTGTATTAGTGTGGAAAAACCACTTTTCGCACTTGTGTTAGTGTTGAAAAACCACTTTTCGCACTTGTGTTAGTGTTGAAAAACCACTTTTCGCACTTGTGTTGGTGCAGGAAACCACTTTTGCACTTGTATTAGTGTGGAAAAAACACTCTTTGCACTTGTGATAGTGTTGAAAAACCACTTTTCGCACTTGTGTTAGAGTTGAAAAACCACTTTTCGCACTTGTGTTGGTGCAGGAAACCACTTTTGCACTTGTATTAGTGTGGAAAAACCACTTTTCGCACTTGTGTTAATGTTGCAAAACCACTTTTCGCACTTGTGTTAGTGTTGAAAAACCACTTTTCGCACTTGTGTTAGGGTTGAAAAACCACTTTTTGCACTTGTGTTGGTGCAGGAAACCACTTTTGCACTTGTATTAGTGTGGAAAAACCACTTTTCGCACTTGTATTAGTGCTGAAAAACCACTTTTCGCACTTGGGTTAGTGTTGAAAAACCACTTTTCGCACTTGTGTTGGTGCAGGAAACCACTTTTGCACTTGTATTAGTGTGGCAAAACCACTTTTCGCACTTGTGTTGGTGCAGGAAACCACTTTGCACTTGTATTAGTGTGGAAAAACCACTTTTCGCACTTGTGTTAGTGTTGAAAAACCACTTTTCGCACTTGTGTTAGTGTTGAAAAACCACTTTTCGCACTTGTGTTGGTGCAGGAAACCACTTTTGCACTTGTATTAGTGTGGAAAAAACACGCTTTGCACTTGTGATAGTGTTGAAAAACCACTTTTCGCACTTGTGTTAGAGTTGAAAAACCACTTTTCGCACTTGTGTTGGTACAGGAAACCACTTTTGCACTTGTGTTAGTGTGGAAAAACCACTTTTCGCACTTGTGTTAATGTTGAAAAACCACTTTTCGCACTTGTGTTAGTGTTGAAAAACCACTTTTCGCACTTGTGTTAGTGTTGAAAAACCACTTTTTGCACTTGTGTTGGTGCAGGACACCACTTTTGCACTTGTATTAGTGTGGAAAAACCACTTTTCACACTTGTGTTAGTGTTGAAAAACCACTTTTCGCACTTGTGTTGGTGCAGGAAACCACTTTTGCACTTGTATTGGTGTGGAAAAAGAACTTTTCGCACTTGTGTCAGTGTTGAAAAACCACTTTTCGCACTTGTGTTAGTGTTGAAAAACCACTTTTCGCACTTGTGTTGGTGCAGGAAACCACTTTTGCACTTGTATTAGTGTGGAAAAAACACTTTTTGCACTTGTGATAGTGTTGAAAAACCACTTTTCGCACTTGTGTTAGTGTTGAAAAACCACTTTTCGCACTTGTGTTGGTGCAGGAAACCACTTTTGCACTTGTATTAGTGTGGAAAAACCACTTTTCGCACTTGTGTTAATGTTGAAAAACCACTTTTCGCACTTGTGTTAGTGTTGAAAAACCACTTTTCGCACTTGTGTTGGTGTTGAAAAACCACTTTTTGCACTTGTGTTGGTGCAGGAAACCACTTTTGCACTTGTATTAGTGTGGAAAAACCACTTTTCGCACTTGTGTTAGTGTTGAAAAACCACTTTTCGCACTTGGGTTAGTGTTGAAAAACCACTTTTCGCACTTGTGTTGGTGTTGAAAAACCACTTTTTGCACTTGTGTTGGTGCAGGAAACCACTTTTGCACTTGTATTAGTGTGGAAAAACCACTTTTCGCACTTGTATTAGTGTTGAAAAACCACTTTTCGCACTTGGGTTAGTGTTGAAAAACCACTTTTCGCACTTGTGTTGGTGCAGGAAACCACTTTTGCACTTGTATTAGTGTGGAAAAACACTTTTTGCACTTGTGATAGTGTTGAAAAACCACTTTTCGCACTTGTGTTAGTGTTGAAAAAGCACTTTTCGCACTTGTGTTGGTGCAGGAAATCACTTTTGCACTTGTATTGGTGTGGAAAAACCACTTTTCGCACTTGTGTTAGAGTTGAAAAACCACTTTTCGCACTTGTGTTAGTGTTGAAAAACCACTTTTGCACTTGTGTTGGTGTGGAAAAACCACTTTTGCACTTGTATTAATGTTGAAAAAACACTTTTTGCACTTGTGTTAGTGTTGAAAAACCACTTTTCGCACTTGTGTTAGTGTTGAAAAACCACTTTTCGCACTTGTGTTGGTGCAGGAAACCACTTTTGCACTTGTATTAGTGTGGAAAAACCACTTTTCGCACTTGTGTTAGTGTTGAAAAACCACTTTTCGCACTTGTGTTAGTGTTGAAAAACCACTTTTCGCACTTATGTTGGTGCAGGAAACCACATTTGCACTTGTATTAGTGTGGAAAAACACTTTTCGCACTTGTGTTAGTGTTGAAAAACCACTTTTCGCACTTGTGTTGGTGCAGGAAACCACATTTGCACTTGTATTAGTGTGGAAAAAACACTTTTTGCACTTCTGATAGTGTTGAAAAACCACTTTTCGCACTTGTGTTAGTGTTGAAAAACCACTTTTCGCACTCGTGTTGGTGCAGGAAACCACTTTTGCACTTGTATTAGTGTGGAAAAACCACTTTTCGCACTTGGGTTAGTGTTGAAAAACCACTTTTCGCACTTGTGTTAGTGTTGAAAAACCACTTTTCGCACTTGTGTTGGTGCAGGAAACCACTTTTGCACTTGTATTAGTGTGGAAAAACCACTTTTCGCACTTGTGTTAGTGTTGAAAAACCACTTTTCGCACTTGTGTTAGTGTTGAAAAACCACTTTTCGCACTTGTGTTGGTGCAGGAAACCACTTTTGCACTTGTATTAGTGTGGAAAAAACACTCTTTGCACTTGTGATAGTGTTGAAAAACCACTTTTCGCACTTGTGTTAGAGTTGAAAAACCACTTTTCGCACTTGTGTTGGTGCAGGAAACCACTTTTGCACTTGTATTAGTGTGGAAAAACCACTTTTCGCACTTGTGTTAATGTTGCAAAACCACTTTTCGCACTTGTGTTAGTGTTGAAAAACCACTTTTCGCACTTGTGTTGGTGTTGAAAAACCACTTTTTGCACTTGTGTTGGTGCAGGAAACCACTTTTGCACTTGTATTAGTGTGGAAAAACCACTTTTCGCACTTGTATTAGTGCTGAAAAACCACTTTTCGCACTTGGGTTAGTGTTGAAAAACCACTTTTCGCACTTGTGTTGGTGCAGGAAACCACTTTTGCACTTGTATTAGTGTGGCAAAACCACTTTTCGCACTTGTGTTGGTGCAGGAAACCACTTTGCACTTGTATTAGTGTGGAAAAACCACTTTTCGCACTTGTGTTAGTGTTGAAAAACCACTTTTCGCACTTGTGTTAGTGTTGAAAAACCACTTTTCGCACTTGTGTTGGTGCAGGAAACCACTTTTGCACTTGTATTAGTGTGGAAAAAACACGCTTTGCACTTGTGATAGTGTTGAAAAACCACTTTTCGCACTTGTGTTAGAGTTGAAAAACCACTTTTCGCACTTGTGTTGGTACAGGAAACCACTTTTGCACTTGTGTTAGTGTGGAAAAACCACTTTTCGCACTTGTGTTAATGTTGAAAAACCACTTTTCGCACTTGTGTTAGTGTTGAAAAACCACTTTTCGCACTTGTGTTAGTGTTGAAAAACCACTTTTTGCACTTGTGTTGGTGCAGGACACCACTTTTGCACTTGTATTAGTGTGGAAAAACCACTTTTCACACTTGTGTTAGTGTTGAAAAACCACTTTTCGCACTTGTGTTGGTGCAGGAAACCACTTTTGCACTTGTATTGGTGTGGAAAAAGAACTTTTCGCACTTGTGTCAGTGTTGAAAAACCACTTTTCGCACTTGTGTTAGTGTTGAAAAACCACTTTTCGCACTTGTGTTGGTGCAGGAAACCACTTTTGCACTTGTATTAGTGTGGAAAAAACACTTTTTGCACTTGTGATAGTGTTGAAAAACCACTTTTCGCACTTGTGTTAGTGTTGAAAAACCACTTTTCGCACTTGTGTTGGTGCAGGAAACCACTTTTGCACTTGTATTAGTGTGGAAAAACCACTTTTCGCACTTGTGTTAATGTTGAAAAACCACTTTTCGCACTTGTGTTAGTGTTGAAAAACCACTTTTCGCACTTGTGTTGGTGTTGAAAAACCACTTTTTGCACTTGTGTTGGTGCAGGAAACCACTTTTGCACTTGTATTAGTGTGGAAAAACCACTTTTCGCACTTGTGTTAGTGTTGAAAAACCACTTTTCGCACTTGGGTTAGTGTTGAAAAACCACTTTTCGCACTTGTGTTGGTGCAGGAAACCACTTTTGCACTTGTATTAGTGTGGAAAAAACAATTCTTGCACTTGTGATAGTGTTGAAAAACCACTTTTCGCACTTGTGTTAGTGTTGCAAAACCACTTTTCGCACTTGTGTTGGTGCAGGAAACCACTTTTGCACTTGTATTAGTGTGGAAAAACCACTTTTCGCACTTGTGTTAGTGTTGAAAAACCACTTTTCGCACTTGTGTTAGTGTTGAAAAACCACTTTTCGCACTTGTGTTGGTGCAGGAAACCACTTTTGCACTTGTATTAGTGTGGAAAAAACACTTTTTGCACTTGTGATAGTGTTGAAAAACCACTTTTCGCACTTGTGTTAGTGTTGAAAAACCACCTTTCGCACTTGTGTTGGTGCAGAAAACCACTTTTGCACTTGTATTAGTGTGGAAAAAACACTTTTTGCACTTGTGATAGTGTTGAAAAACCACTTTTCGCACTTGTGTTAGTGTTGAAAAACCACCTTTCGCACTTGTGTTGGTGCATAAAACCACTTTTGCACTTGTATTAGTGTGGATAAACCACTTTTCGCACTTGTGTTACTGTTGAAAAACCACTTTTCGCACTTGTGTTAATGTTGAAAAACCACTTGTCGCACTTGTGTTGGTGCAGGAAACCACTTTTGCACAGGTATTAGTGTGGAAAAACCACTTTTCGCACTTGTGTTAGTGTTGAAAAACCACTTTTCGCACTTGTGTTAGTGTTGAAAAAACACTTTTTGCACTTGTGTTAGTGTTGAAAAACCACTTTTCGCACTTGTGTTAGTGTTGAAAAACCACTTTTCGCACTTGTGTTGGTGCAGGAAACCACTTTTGCACTTGTATTAGTGTGGAAAATCCACTTTTCGCACTTGTGTTAGTGTTGAAAAACCACTTTTCGCACTTGTGTTAGTGTTGAAAAACCACTTTTCGCACTTATGTTGGTGCAGGAAACCACTTTTGCACTTGTATTAGTGTGGAAAAAACACTTTTCGCACTTGTGTTAGTGTTGAAAAACCACTTTTCGCACTTGTGTTGGTGCAGGAAACCACATTTGCACTTGTATTAGTGTGGAAAAAACACTTTTTGCACTTCTGATAGTGTTGAAAAACCACTTTTCGCACTTGTGTTAGTGTTGAAAAACCACTTTTCGCACTCGTGTTGGTGCAGGAAACCACTTTTGCACTTGTATTAGTGTGGAAAAACCACTTTTCGCACTTGGGTTAGTGTTGAAAAACCACTTTTCGCACTTGTGTTAGTGTTGAAAAACCACTTTTCGCACTTGTGTTGGTGCAGGAAACCACTTTTGCACTTGTATTAGTGTGGATAAACCACTTTTCGCACTTGTGTTAGTGTTGAAAAACCACTTTTCGCACTTGTGTTAGTGTTGAAAAAACACTTTTCGCACTTGTGTTGGTGCAGGAAACCACTTTTGCACTTGTATTAGTGTGGAAAAAACACCCTTTGCACTTGTGATAATGTTGAAAAACCACTTTTCGCACTTGTGTTAGAGTTGAAAAACCACTTTTCGCACTTGTGTTGGTGCAGGAAACCACTTTTGCACTTGTATTAGTGTGGAAAAACCACTTTTCGCACTTGTGTTAATGTTGAAAAACCACTTTTCGCACTTGTGTTAGTGTTGAAAAACCACTTTTCGCACTTGTGTTAGTGTTGAAAAACCACTTTTTGCACTTGCGTTGGTGCAGGAAACCACTTTTGCACTTGTATTAGTGTGGAAAAACCACTTTTCGCACTTGTATTAGTGTTGAAAAACCACTTTTCGCACTTGTATTAGTGTTGAAAAACCACTTTTCGCACTTGGGTTAGTGTTGAAAAACCACTTTTCGCACTTGTGTTGGTGCAGGAAACCACTTTTGCACTTGTATTAGTGTGGAAAAACACTTTTTGCACTTGTGATAGTGTTGAAAAACCACTTTTCGCACTTGTGTTAGTGTTGAAAAAGCACTTTTCGCACTTGTGTTGGTGCAGGAAATCACTTTTGCACTTGTATTGGTGTGGAAAAACCACTTTTCGCACTTGTGTTAGAGTTGAAAAACCACTTTTCGCACTTGTGTTAGTGTTGAAAAACCACTTTTGCACTTGTGTTGGTGTGGAAAAACCACTTTTGCACTTGTATTAATGTTGCAAAACCACTTTTCGCACTTGTGTTGGTGCAGGAAACCACTTTTGCACTTGTATTAGTGTGGCAAAACCACTTTTCGCACTTGTGTTGGTGCAGGAAACCACTTTGCACTTGTATTAGTGTGGAAAAACCACTTTTCGCACTTGTGTTAGTGTTGAAAAACCACTTTTCGCACTTGTGTTAGTGTTGAAAAACCACTTTTCGCACTTGTGTTGGTGCAGGAAACCACTTTTGCACTTGTATTAGTGTGGAAAAAACACGCTTTGCACTTGTGATAGTGTTGAAAAACCACTTTTCGCACTTGTGTTAGAGTTGAAAAACCACTTTTCGCACTTGTGTTGGTACAGGAAACCACTTTTGCACTTGTGTTAGTGTGGAAAAACCACTTTTCGCACTTGTGTTAATGTTGAAAAACCACTTTTCGCACTTGTGTTAGTGTTGAAAAACCACTTTTCGCACTTGTGTTAGTGTTGAAAAACCACTTTTTGCACTTGTGTTGGTGCAGGACACCACTTTTGCACTTGTATTAGTGTGGAAAAACCACTTTTCACACTTGTGTTAGTGTTGAAAAACCACTTTTCGCACTTGTGTTGGTGCAGGAAACCACTTTTGCACTTGTATTGGTGTGGAAAAAGAACTTTTCGCACTTGTGTCAGTGTTGAAAAACCACTTTTCGCACTTGTGTTAGTGTTGAAAAACCACTTTTCGCACTTGTGTTGGTGCAGGAAACCACTTTTGCACTTGTATTAGTGTGGAAAAAACACTTTTTGCACTTGTGATAGTGTTGAAAAACCACTTTTCGCACTTGTGTTAGTGTTGAAAAACCACTTTTCGCACTTGTGTTGGTGCAGGAAACCACTTTTGCACTTGTATTAGTGTGGAAAAACCACTTTTCGCACTTGTGTTAATGTTGAAAAACCACTTTTCGCACTTGTGTTAGTGTTGAAAAACCACTTTTCGCACTTGTGTTGGTGTTGAAAAACCACTTTTTGCACTTGTGTTGGTGCAGGAAACCACTTTTGCACTTGTATTAATGTGGAAAAACCACTTTTCGCACTTGTGTTAGTGTTGAAAAACCACTTTTCGCACTTGGGTTAGTGTTGAAAAACCACTTTTCGCACTTGTGTTGGTGCAGGAAACCACTTTTGCACTTGTATTAGTGTGGAAAAAACAATTCTTGCACTTGTGATAGTGTTGAAAAACCACTTTTCGCACTTGTGTTAGTGTTGCAAAACCACTTTTCGCACTTGTGTTGGTGCAGGAAACCACTTTTGCACTTGTATTAGTGTGGAAAAACCACTTTTCGCACTTGTGTTAGTGTTGAAAAACCACTTTTCGCACTTGTGTTAGTGTTGAAAAACCACTTTTCGCACTTGTGTTGGTGCAGGAAACCACTTTTGCACTTGTATTAGTGTGGAAAAAACACTTTTTGCACTTGTGATAGTGTTGAAAAACCACTTTTCGCACTTGTGTTAGTGTTGAAAAACCACCTTTCGCACTTGTGTTGGTGCAGAAAACCACTTTTGCACTTGTATTAGTGTGGAAAAAACACTTTTTGCACTTGTGATAGTGTTGAAAAACCACTTTTCGCACTTGTGTTAGTGTTGAAAAACCACCTTTCGCACTTGTGTTGGTGCATAAAACCACTTTTGCACTTGTATTAGTGTGGATAAACCACTTTTCGCACTTGTGTTACTGTTGAAAAACCACTTTTCGCACTTGTGTTAATGTTGAAAAACCACTTGTCGCACTTGTGTTGGTGCAGGAAACCACTTTTGCACAGGTATTAGTGTGGAAAAACCACTTTTCGCACTTGTGTTAGTGTTGAAAAACCACTTTTCGCACTTGTGTTAGTGTTGAAAAAACACTTTTTGCACTTGTGTTAGTGTTGAAAAACCACTTTTCGCACTTGTGTTAGTGTTGAAAAACCACTTTTCGCACTTGTGTTGGTGCAGGAAACCACTTTTGCACTTGTATTAGTGTGGAAAATCCACTTTTCGCACTTGTGTTAGTGTTGAAAAACCACTTTTCGCACTTGTGTTAGTGTTGAAAAACCACTTTTCGCACTTATGTTGGTGCAGGAAACCACTTTTGCACTTGTATTAGTGTGGAAAAAACACTTTTCGCACTTGTGTTAGTGTTGAAAAACCACTTTTCGCACTTGTGTTGGTGCAGGAAACCACATTTGCACTTGTATTAGTGTGGAAAAAACACTTTTTGCACTTCTGATAGTGTTGAAAAACCACTTTTCGCACTTGTGTTAGTGTTGAAAAACCACTTTTCGCACTCGTGTTGGTGCAGGAAACCACTTTTGCACTTGTATTAGTGTGGAAAAACCACTTTTCGCACTTGGGTTAGTGTTGAAAAACCACTTTTCGCACTTGTGTTAGTGTTGAAAAACCACTTTTCGCACTTGTGTTGGTGCAGGAAACCACTTTTGCACTTGTATTAGTGTGGATAAACCACTTTTCGCACTTGTGTTAGTGTTGAAAAACCACTTTTCGCACTTGTGTTAGTGTTGAAAAACCACTTTTCGCACTTGTGTTGGTGCAGGAAACCACTTTTGCACTTGTATTAGTGTGGAAAAAACACTCTTTGCACTTGTGATAATGTTGAAAAACCACTTTTCGCACTTGTGTTAGAGTTGAAAAACCACTTTTCGCACTTGTGTTGGTGCAGGAAACCACTTTTGCACTTGTATTAGTGTGGAAAAACCACTTTTCGCACTTGTGTTAATGTTGAAAAACCACTTTTCGCACTTGTGTTAGTGTTGAAAAACCACTTTTCGCACTTGGGTTAGTGTTGAAAAACCACTTTTCGCACTTGTGTTGGTGCAGGAAACCACTTTTGCACTTGTATTAGTGTGGAAAAACACTTTTTGCACTTGTGATAGTGTTGAAAAACCACTTTTCGCACTTGTGTTAGTGTTGAAAAAGCACTTTTCGCACTTGTGTTGGTGCAGGAAATCACTTTTGCACTTGTATTGGTGTGGAAAAACCACTTTTCGCACTTGTGTTAGAGTTGAAAAACCACTTTTCGCACTTGTGTTAGTGTTGAAAAACCACTTTTGCACTTGTGTTGGTGTGGAAAAACCACTTTTGCACTTGTATTAATGTTGCAAAACCACTTTTCGCACTTGTGTTGGTGCAGGAAACCACTTTTGCACTTGTATTAGTGTGGAAAAACCACTTTTCGCACTTGTGTTAGTGTTGAAAAACCACTTTTCGCACTTGTGTTAGTGTTGAAAAACCACTTTTCGCACTTGTGTTGGTGCAGGAAACCACTTTTGCACTTGTATTAGTGTGGAAAAAACACTTTTTGCACTTGTGATAGTGTTGAAAAACCACTTTTCGCACTTGTGTTAGTGTTGAAAAACCACCTTTCGCACTTGTGTTGGTGCAGAAAACCACTTTTGCACTTGTATTAGTGTGGAAAAAACACTTTTTGCACTTGTGATAGTGTTGAAAAACCACTTTTCGCACTTGTGTTAGTGTTGAAAAACCACCTTTCGCACTTGTGTTGGTGCATAAAACCACTTTTGCACTTGTATTAGTGTGGAAAAACCACTTTTCGCACTTGTGTTACTGTTGAAAAACCACTTTTCGCACTTGTGTTAATGTTGAAAAACCACTTGTCGCACTTGTGTTGGTGCAGGAAACCACTTTTGCACAGGTATTAGTGTGGAAAAACCACTTTTCGCACTTGTGTTAGTGTTGAAAAACCACTTTTCGCACTTGTGTTAGTGTTGAAAAAACACTTTTTGCACTTGTGTTAGTGTTGAAAAACCACTTTTCGCACTTGTGTTAGTGTTGAAAAACCACTTTTCGCACTTGTGTTGGTGCAGGAAACCACTTTTGCACCTGTATTAGTGTGGAAAATCCACTTTTCGCACTTGTGTTAGTGTTGAAAAACCACTTTTCGCACTTGTGTTAGTGTTGAAAAACCACTTTTCGCACTTATGTTGGTGCAGGAAACCACTTTTGCACTTGTATTAGTGTGGAAAAAACACTTTTCGCACTTGTGTTAGTGTTGAAAAACCACTTTTCGCACTTGTGTTGGTGCAGGAAACCACATTTGCACTTGTATTAGTGTGGAAAAAACACTTTTTGCACTTCTGATAGTGTTGAAAAACCACTTTTCGCACTTGTGTTAGTGTTGAAAAACCACTTTTCGCACTCGTGTTGGTGCAGGAAACCACTTTTGCACTTGTATTAGTGTGGAAAAACCACTTTTCGCACTTGGGTTAGTGTTGAAAAACCACTTTTCGCACTTGTGTTAGTGTTGAAAAACCACTTTTCGCACTTGTGTTGGTGCAGGAAACCACTTTTGCACTTGTATTAGTGTGGATAAACCACTTTTCGCACTTGTGTTAGTGTTGAAAAACCACTTTTCGCACTTGTGTTAGTGTTGAAAAACCACTTTTCGCACTTGTGTTGGTGCAGGAAACCACTTTTGCACTTGTATTAGTGTGGAAAAAACACTCTTTGCACTTGTGATAATGTTGAAAAACCACTTTTCGCACTTGTGTTAGAGTTGAAAAACCACTTTTTGCACTTGTGTTGGTGCAGGAAACCACTTTTGCACTTGTATTAGTGTGGAAAAACCACTTTTCGCACTTGTGTTAATGTTGAAAAACCACTTTTCGCACTTGTGTTAGTGTTGAAAAACCACTTTTCGCACTTGTGTTAGTGTTGAAAAACCACTTTTTGCACTTGTGTTGGTGCAGGAAACCACTTTTGCACTTGTATTAGTGTGGAAAAACCACTTTTCGCACTTGTGTTAATGTTGAAAAACCACTTTTCGCACTTCTGATAGTGTTGAAAAACCACTTTTCGCACTTGTGTTAGTGTTGAAAAACCACTTTTCGCACTCGTGTTGGTGCAGGAAACCACTTTTGCACTTGTATTAGTGTGGAAAAACCACTTTTCGCACTTGGGTTAGTGTTGAAAAACCACTTTTCGCACTTGTGTTAGTGTTGAAAAACCACTTTTCGCACTTGTGTTGGTGCAGGAAACCACTTTTGCACTTGTATTAGTGTGGATAAACCACTTTTCGCACTTGTGTTAGTGTTGAAAAACCACTTTTCGCACTTGTGTTAGTGTTGAAAAACCACTTTTCGCACTTGTGTTGGTGCAGGAAACCACTTTTGCACTTGTATTAGTGTGGAAAAAACACTCTTTGCACTTGTGATAATGTTGAAAAACCACTTTTCGCACTTGTGTTAGAGTTGAAAAACCACTTTTCGCACTTGTGTTGGTGCAGGAAACCACTTTTGCACTTGTATTAGTGTGGAAAAACCACTTTTCGCACTTGTGTTAATGTTGAAAAACCACTTTTCGCACTTGTGTTAGTGTTGAAAAACCACTTTTCGCACTTGTGTTAGTGTTGAAAAACCACTTTTTGCACTTGCGTTGGTGCAGGAAACCACTTTTGCACTTGTATTAGTGTGGAAAAACCACTTTTCGCACTTGTATTAGTGTTGAAAAACCACTTTTCGCACTTCTGATAGTGTTGAAAAACCACTTTTCGCACTTGTGTTAGTGTTGAAAAACCACTTTTCGCACTCGTGTTGGTGCAGGAAACCACTTTTGCACTTGTATTAGTGTGGAAAAACCACTTTTCGCACTTCTGATAGTGTTGAAAAACCACTTTTCGCACTTGTGTTAGTGTTGAAAAACCACTTTTCGCACTCGTGTTGGTGCAGGAAACCACTTTTGCACTTGTATTAGTGTGGAAAAACCACTTTTCGCACTTGGGTTAGTGTTGAAAAACCACTTTTCGCACTTGTGTTAGTGTTGAAAAACCACTTTTCGCACTTGTGTTGGTGCAGGAAACCACTTTTGCACTTGTATTAGTGTGGATAAACCACTTTTCGCACTTGTGTTAGTGTTGAAAAACCACTTTTCGCACTTGTGTTAGTGTTGAAAAACCACTTTTCGCACTTGTGTTGGTGCAGGAAACCACTTTTGCACTTGTATTAGTGTGGAAAAAACACTCTTTGCACTTGTGATAATGTTGAAAAACCACTTTTCGCACTTGTGTTAGAGTTGAAAAACCACTTTTCGCACTTGTGTTGGTGCAGGAAACCACTTTTGCACTTGTATTAGTGTGGAAAAACCACTTTTCGCACTTGTGTTAATGTTGAAAAACCACTTTTCGCACTTGTGTTAGTGTTGAAAAACCACTTTTCGCACTTGGGTTAGTGTTGAAAAACCACTTTTCGCACTTGTGTTGGTGCAGGAAACCACTTTTGCACTTGTATTAGTGTGGAAAAACACTTTTTGCACTTGTGATAGTGTTGAAAAACCACTTTTCGCACTTGTGTCAGTGTTGAAAAAGCACTTTTCGCACTTGTGTTGGTGCAGGAAATCACTTTTGCACTTGTATTGGTGTGGAAAAACCACTTTTCGCACTTGTGTTAGAGTTGAAAAACCACTTTTCGCACTTGTGTTAGTGTTGAAAAACCACTTTTGCACTTGTGTTGGTGTGGAAAAACCACTTTTGCACTTGTATTAATGTTGCAAAACCACTTTTCGCACTTGTGTTGGTGCAGGAAACCACTTTTGCACTTGTATTAGTGTGGAAAAACCACTTTTCGCACTTGTGTTAGTGTTGAAAAACCACTTTTCGCACTTGTGTTAGTGTTGAAAAACCACTTTTCGCACTTGTGTTGGTGCAGGAAACCACTTTTGCACTTGTATTAGTGTGGAAAAAACACTTTTTGCACTTGTGATAGTGTTGAAAAACCACTTTTCGCACTTGTGTTAGTGTTGAAAAACCACCTTTCGCACTTGTGTTGGTGCAGAAAACCACTTTTGCACTTGTATTAGTGTGGAAAAAACACTTTTTGCACTTGTGATAGTGTTGAAAAACCACTTTTCGCACTTGTGTTAGTGTTGAAAAACCACCTTTCGCACTTGTGTTGGTGCATAAAACCACTTTTGCACTTGTATTAGTGTGGAAAAACCACTTTTCGCACTTGTGTTACTGTTGAAAAACCACTTTTCGCACTTGTGTTAATGTTGAAAAACCACTTGTCGCACTTGTGTTGGTGCAGGAAACCACTTTTGCACAGGTATTAGTGTGGAAAAACCACTTTTCGCACTTGTGTTAGTGTTGAAAAACCACTTTTCGCACTTGTGTTAGTGTTGAAAAAACACTTTTTGCACTTGTGTTAGTGTTGAAAAACCACTTTTCGCACTTGTGTTAGTGTTGAAAAACCACTTTTCGCACTTGTGTTGGTGCAGGAAACCACTTTTGCACTTGTATTAGTGTGGAAAATCCACTTTTCGCACTTGTGTTAGTGTTGAAAAACCACTTTTCGCACTTGTGTTAGTGTTGAAAAACCACTTTTCGCACTTATGTTGGTGCAGGAAACCACTTTTGCACTTGTATTAGTGTGGAAAAAACACTTTTCGCACTTGTGTTAGTGTTGAAAAACCACTTTTCGCACTTGTGTTGGTGCAGGAAACCACATTTGCACTTGTATTAGTGTGGAAAAAACACTTTTTGCACTTCTGATAGTGTTGAAAAACCACTTTTCGCACTTGTGTTAGTGTTGAAAAACCACTTTTCGCACTCGTGTTGGTGCAGGAAACCACTTTTGCACTTGTATTAGTGTGGAAAAACCACTTTTCGCACTTGGGTTAGTGTTGAAAAACCACTTTTCGCACTTGTGTTAGTGTTGAAAAACCACTTTTCGCACTTGTGTTGGTGCAGGAAACCACTTTTGCACTTGTATTAGTGTGGATAAACCACTTTTCGCACTTGTGTTAGTGTTGAAAAACCACTTTTCGCACTTGTGTTAGTGTTGAAAAACCACTTTTCGCACTTGTGTTGGTGCAGGAAACCACTTTTGCACTTGTATTAGTGTGGAAAAAACACTCTTTGCACTTGTGATAATGTTGAAAAACCACTTTTCGCACTTGTGTTAGAGTTGAAAAACCACTTTTTGCACTTGTGTTGGTGCAGGAAACCACTTTTGCACTTGTATTAGTGTGGAAAAACCACTTTTCGCACTTGTGTTAATGTTGAAAAACCACTTTTCGCACTTGTGTTAGTGTTGAAAAACCACTTTTCGCACTTGTGTTAGTGTTGAAAAACCACTTTTTGCACTTGTGTTGGTGCAGGAAACCACTTTTGCACTTGTATTAGTGTGGAAAAACCACTTTTCGCACTTGTGTTAATGTTGAAAAACCACTTTTCGCACTTCTGATAGTGTTGAAAAACCACTTTTCGCACTTGTGTTAGTGTTGAAAAACCACTTTTCGCACTCGTGTTGGTGCAGGAAACCACTTTTGCACTTGTATTAGTGTGGAAAAACCACTTTTCGCACTTGGGTTAGTGTTGAAAAACCACTTTTCGCACTTGTGTTAGTGTTGAAAAACCACTTTTCGCACTTGTGTTGGTGCAGGAAACCACTTTTGCACTTGTATTAGTGTGGATAAACCACTTTTCGCACTTGTGTTAGTGTTGAAAAACCACTTTTCGCACTTGTGTTAGTGTTGAAAAACCACTTTTCGCACTTGTGTTGGTGCAGGAAACCACTTTTGCACTTGTATTAGTGTGGAAAAAACACTCTTTGCACTTGTGATAATGTTGAAAAACCACTTTTCGCACTTGTGTTAGAGTTGAAAAACCACTTTTCGCACTTGTGTTGGTGCAGGAAACCACTTTTGCACTTGTATTAGTGTGGAAAAACCACTTTTCGCACTTGTGTTAATGTTGAAAAACCACTTTTCGCACTTGTGTTAGTGTTGAAAAACCACTTTTCGCACTTGTGTTAGTGTTGAAAAACCACTTTTTGCACTTGCGTTGGTGCAGGAAACCACTTTTGCACTTGTATTAGTGTGGAAAAACCACTTTTCGCACTTGTATTAGTGTTGAAAAACCACTTTTCGCACTTGTATTAGTGTTGAAAAACCACTTTTCGCACTTGGGTTAGTGTTGAAAAACCACTTTTCGCACTTGTGTTGGTGCAGGAAACCACTTTTGCACTTGTATTAGTGTGGAAAAACACTTTTTGCACTTGTGATAGTGTTGAAAAACCACTTTTCGCACTTGTGTTAGTGTTGAAAAAGCACTTTTCGCACTTGTGTTGGTGCAGGAAATCACTTTTGCACTTGTATTGGTGTGGAAAAACCACTTTTCGCACTTGTGTTAGAGTTGAAAAACCACTTTTCGCACTTGTGTTAGTGTTGAAAAACCACTTTTGCACTTGTGTTGGTGTGGAAAAACCACTTTTGCACTTGTATTAATGTTGCAAAACCACTTTTCGCACTTGTGTTGGTGCAGGAAACCACTTTTGCACTTGTATTAGTGTGGAAAAACCACTTTTCGCACTTGTGTTAGTGTTGAAAAACCACTTTTCGCACTTGTGTTAGTGTTGAAAAACCACTTTTCGCACTTGTGTTGGTGCAGGAAACCACTTTTGCACTTGTATTAGTGTGGAAAAAACACTTTTTGCACTTGTGATAGTGTTGAAAAACCACTTTTCGCACTTGTGTTAGTGTTGAAAAACCACCTTTCGCACTTGTGTTGGTGCAGAAAACCACTTTTGCACTTGTATTAGTGTGGAAAAAACACTTTTTGCACTTGTGATAGTGTTGAAAAACCACTTTTCGCACTTGTGTTAGTGTTGAAAAACCACCTTTCGCACTTGTGTTGGTGCATAAAACCACTTTTGCACTTGTATTAGTGTGGAAAAACCACTTTTCGCACTTGTGTTACTGTTGAAAAACCACTTTTCGCACTTGTGTTAATGTTGAAAAACCACTTGTCGCACTTGTGTTGGTGCAGGAAACCACTTTTGCACAGGTATTAGTGTGGAAAAACCACTTTTCGCACTTGTGTTAGTGTTGAAAAACCACTTTTCGCACTTGTGTTAGTGTTGAAAAAACACTTTTTACACTTGTGTTAGTGTTGAAAAACCACTTTTCGCACTTGTGTTAGTGTTGAAAAACCACTTTTCGCACTTGTGTTGGTGCAGGAAACCACTTTTGCACTTGTATTAGTGTGGAAAATCCACTTTTCGCACTTGTGTTAGTGTTGAAAAACCACTTTTCGCACTTGTGTTAGTGTTGAAAAACCACTTTTCGCACTTATGTTGGTGCAGGAAACCACTTTTGCACTTGTATTAGTGTGGAAAAAACACTTTTCGCACTTGTGTTAGTGTTGAAAAACCACTTTTCGCACTTGTGTTGGTGCAGGAAACCACATTTGCACTTGTATTAGTGTGGAAAAAACACTTTTTGCACTTCTGATAGTGTTGAAAAACCACTTTTCGCACTTGTGTTAGTGTTGAAAAACCACTTTTCGCACTCGTGTTGGTGCAGGAAACCACTTTTGCACTTGTATTAGTGTGGAAAAACCACTTTTCGCACTTGGGTTAGTGTTGAAAAACCACTTTTCGCACTTGTGTTAGTGTTGAAAAACCACTTTTCGCACTTGTGTTGGTGCAGGAAACCACTTTTGCACTTGTATTAGTGTGGAAAAACCACTTTTCGCACTTGTGTTAGTGTTGAAAAACCACTTTTCGCACTTGTGTTAGTGTTGAAAAACCACTTTTCGCACTTGTGTTGGTGCAGGAAACCACTTTTGCACTTGTATTAGTGTGGAAAAAACACTCTTTGCACTTGTGATAGTGTTGAAAAACCACTTTTCGCACTTGTGTTAGAGTTGAAAAACCACTTTTCGCACTTGTGTTGGTGCAGGAAACCACTTTTGCACTTGTATTAGTGTGGAAAAACCACTTTTCGCACTTGTGTTAATGTTGCAAAACCACTTTTCGCACTTGTGTTAGTGTTGAAAAACCACTTTTCGCACTTGTGTTAGTGTTGAAAAACCACTTTTTGCACTTGTGTTGGTGCAGGAAACCACTTTTGCAGTTGTATTAGTGTGGAAAAACCACTTTTCGCACTTGTATTAGTGCTGAAAAACCACTTTTCGCACTTGGGTTAGTGTTGAAAAACCACTTTTCGCACTTGTGTTGGTGCAGGAAACCACTTTTGCACTTGTATTAGTGTGGAAAAACACTTTTTGCACTTGTGATAGTGTTGAAAAACCACTTTTCGCACTTGTGTTAGTGTTGAAAAACCACTTTTCGCACTTGTGTTGGTGCAGGAAATCACTTTTGCACTTGTATTGGTGTGGAAAAACCACTTTTCGCACTTGTGTTAGAGTTGAAAAACCACTTTTCGCACTTGTGTTAGTGTTGAAAAACCACTTTTGCACTTGTGTTGGTGTGGAAAAACCACTTTTGCACTTGTATTAATGTTGAAAAAACACTTTTTGCACTTGTGTTAGTGTTGAAAAACCACTTTTCGCACTTGTGTTGGTGTTGAAAAACCACTTTTTGCACTTGTGTTGGTGCAGAAAACCACTTTTGCACTTGTATTAGTGTGGAAAAACCACTTTTCGCACTTGTGTTAGTGTTGAAAAACCACTTTTCGCACTTGTGTTAGTGTTGAAAAACCACTTGTCGCACTTGTGTTGGTGCAGGAAACCACTTTTGCACAGGTATTAGTGTGGAAAAAACACTTTTTCACTTGTGATAGTGTTGAAAAACCACTTTTCGCACTTGTGTTAGTGTTGAAAAACCACTTTTCGCACTTGTGTTGGTGCAGAAAACCACTTTTGCACTTGTATTAGTGTGGAAAAACCACTTTTCGCACTTGTGTTAGTGTTGAAAAACCACTTTTCGCACTTGTGTTAGTGTTGAAAAACCACTTTTCGCACTTGTGTTGGTGCAGGAAACCACTTTTGCACTTGTATTTGTGTGGAAAAACCACTTTTCGCACTTGTGTTAGTGTTGAAAAACCACTTTTCGCACTTGTGTTGGTGCAGGAAATCACTTTTGCACTTGTATTGGTGTGGAAAAACCACTTTTCGCACTTGTGTTAGAGTTGAAAAACCACTTTTCGCACTTGTGTTAGTGTTGAAAAACCACTTTTGCACTTGTGTTGGTGTGGAAAAACCACTTTTGCACTTGTATTAATGTTGAAAAAACACTTTTTGCACTTGTGTTAGTGTTGAAAAACCACTTTTCGCACTTGTGTTGGTGTTGAAAAACCACTTTTTGCACTTGTGTTGGTGCAGAAAACCACTTTTGCACTTGTATTAGTGTGGAAAAACCACTTTTCGCACTTGTGTTAGTGTTGAAAAACCACTTTTCGCACTTGTGTTAGTGTTGAAAAACCACTTGTCGCACTTGTGTTGGTGCAGGAAACCACTTTTGCACAGGTATTAGTGTGGAAAAAACACTTTTTCACTTGTGATAGTGTTGAAAAACCACTTTTCGCACTTGTGTTAGTGTTGAAAAACCACTTTTCGCACTTGTGTTGGTGCAGAAAACCACTTTTGCACTTGTATTGGTGTGGAAAAACCACTTTTCGCACTTGTGTTAGAGTTGAAAAACCACTTTTCGCACTTGTGTTAGTGTTGAAAAACCACTTTTGCACTTGTGTTGGTGTGGAAAAACCACTTTTGCACTTGTATTAATGTTGAAAAAACACTTTTTGCACTTGTGTTAGTGTTGAAAAACCACTTTTCGCACTTGTGTTAGTGTTGAAAAACCACTTTTCGCACTTGTGTTGGTGCAGGAAACCACTTTTGCACTTGTATTAGTGTGGAAAAACCACTTTTCGCACTTGTGTTAGTGTTGAAAAACCACTTTTCGCACTTGTGTTAGTGTTGAAAAACCACTTTTCGCACTTGTGTTGGTGCAGGAAACCACTTTTGCACTTGTATTAGTGTGGAAAAAACACTCTTTGCACTTGTGATAGTGTTGAAAAACCACTTTTCGCACTTGTGTTAGAGTTGAAAAACCACTTTTCGCACTTGTGTTGGTGCAGGAAACCACTTTTGCACTTGTATTAGTGTGGAAAAACCACTCTTCGCACTTGTGTTAATGTTGCAAAACCACTTTTCGCACTTGTGTTAGTGTTGAAAAACCACTTTTCGCACTTGTGTTAGTGTTGAAAAACCACTTTTTGCACTTGTGTTGGTGCAGGAAACCACTTTTGCACTTGTATTAGTGTGGAAAAACCACTTTTCGCACTTGTATTAGTGCTGAAAAACCACTTTTCGCACTTGGGTTAGTGTTGAAAAACCACTTTTCGCACTTGTGTTGGTGCAGGAAACCACTTTTGCACTTGTATTAGTGTGGAAAAACACTTTTTGCACTTGTGATAGTGTTGAAAAACCACTTTTCGCACTTGTGTTAGTGTTGAAAAACCACTTTTCGCACTTGTGTTGGTGCAGGAAATCACTTTTGCACTTGTATTGGTGTGGAAAAAACCACTTTTCGCACTTGTGTTAGAGTTGAAAAACCACTTTTCGCACTTGTGTTAGTGTTGAAAAACCACTTTTGCACTTGTGTTGGTGTGGAAAAACCACTTTTGCACTTGTATTAATGTTGAAAAAACACTTTTTGCACTTGTGTTAGTGTTGAAAAACCACTTTTCGCACTTGTGTTGGTGTTGAAAAACCACTTTTTGCACTTGTGTTGGTGCAGAAAACCACTTTTGCACTTGTATTAGTGTGGAAAAAACCACTTTTCGCACTTGTGTTAGTGTTGAAAAACCACTTTTCGCACTTGTGTTAGTGTTGAAAAACCACTTGTCGCACTTGTGTTGGTGCAGGAAACCACTTTTGCACAGGTATTAGTGTGGAAAAAACACTTTTTCACTTGTGATAGTGTTGAAAAACCACTTTTCGCACTTGTGTTAGTGTTGAAAAACCACTTTTCGCACTTGTGTTGGTGCAGAAAACCACTTTTGCACTTGTATTAGTGTGGAAAAACCACTTTTCGCACTTGTGTTAGTGTTGAAAACCACTTTTCGCACTTGTGTTAGTGTTGAAAAACCACTTTTCGCACTTGTGTTGGTGCAGGAAACCACTTTTGCACTTGTATTTGTGTGGAAAAACCACTTTTCGCACTTGTGTTAGTGTTTGAAAAACCACTTTTCGCACTTGTGTTGGTGCAGGAAACCACTTTTGCACTTGTATTTGTGTGGAAAAACCACTTTTCGCACTTGTGTTAGTGTTGAAAAACCACTTGTCGCACTTGTGTTGGTGCAGGAAACCACTTTTGCACAGGTATTAGTGTGGAAAAAACACTTTTTCACTTGTGATAGTGTTGAAAAACCACTTTTCGCACTTGTGTTAGTGTTGAAAAGCCACTTTTCGCACTTGTGTTGGTGCAGGAAACCACTTTTGCACTTGTATTAGTGTGGAAAAACCACTTTTCGCACTTGTGTTAGTGTTGAAAAACCACTTTTCGCACTTGTGTTAGTGTTGAAAAACCACTTTTCGCACTTATGTTGGTGCAGGAAACCACTTTTGCACTTGTATTAGTGTGGAAAAAACACTTTTCGCACTTGTGTTAGTGTTGAAAAACCACTTTTCGCACTTGTGTTAGTGTTGAAAAACCACTTTTCGCACTTGTGTTAGTGTTGAAAAACCACTTTTCGCACTCGTGTTGGTGCAGGAAACCACTTTTGCACTTGTATTAGTGTGGAAAAACCACTTTTCGCACTTGTGTTAGTGTTGAAAAACCACTTTTTGCACTTGGGTTAGTGTTGAAAAACCACTTTTCGCACTTGTGTTAGTGTTGAAAAACCACTTTTCGCACTTGTGTTGGTGCAGGAAACCACTTTTGCACTTGTATTAGTGTGGAAAAACCACTTTTCGCACTTGTGTTAGTGTTGAAAAACCACTTTTCGCACTTGTGTTAGTGTTGAAAAACCACTTTTCGCACTTGTGTTGGTGCAGGAAACCACTTTTGCACTTCTATTAGTGTGGCAAAACCACTTTTCGCACTTGTGTTGGTGCAGGAAACCACTTTGCACTTGTATTAGTGTGGAAAAACCACTTTTCGCACTTGTGTTAGTGTTGAAAAACCACTTTTCGCACTTGTGTTAGTGTTGAAAAACCACTTTTCGCACTTGTGTTGGTGCAGGAAACCACTTTTGCACTTGTATTAGTGTGGAAAAAACACTCTTTGCACTTGTGATAGTGTTGAAAAACCACTTTTCGCACTTGTGTTAGAGTTGAAAAACCACTTTTCGCACTTGTGTTGGTGCAGGAAACCACTTTTGCACTTGTATTAGTGTGGAAAAACCACTTTTCGCACTTGTGTTAATGTTGAAAAACCACTTTTCGCAGTTGTGTTAGTGTTGAAAAACCACTTTTCGCACTTGTGTTAGTGTTGAAAAACCACTTTTTGCACTTGTGTTGGTGCAGGAAACCACTTTTGCACTTGTATTAGTGTGGAAAAACCACTTTTCGCACTTGTATTAGTGCTGAAAAACCACTTTTCGCACTTGGGTTAGTGTTGAAAAACCACTTTTCGCACTTGTGTTGGTGCAGGAAACCACTTTTGCACTTGTATTGGTGTGGAAAAAGAACTTTTCGCACTTGTGTCAGTGTTGAAAAACCACTTTTCGCACTTGTGTTAGTGTTGAAAAACCACTTTTCGCACTTGTGTTGGTGCAGGAAACCACTTTTGCACTTGTATTAGTGTGGAAAAAACACTTTTTGCACTTGTGATAGTGTTGAAAAACCACTTTTCGCACTTGTGTTAGTGTTGAAAAACCACTTTTCGCACTTGTGTTGGTGCAGGAAACCACTTTTGCACTTGTATTAGTGTGGAAAAACCACTTTTCGCACTTGTGTTAATGTTGAAAAACCACTTTTCGCACTTGTGTTAGTGTTGAAAAACCACTTTTCGCACTTGTGTTGGTGTTGAAAAACCACTTTTTGCACTTGTGTTGGTGCAGGAAACCACTTTTGCACTTGTATTAGTGTGGAAAAACCACTTTTCGCACTTGTGTTAGTGTTGAAAAACCACTTTTCGCACTTGGGTTAGTGTTGAAAAACCACTTTTCGCACTTGTGTTGGTGCAGGAAACCACTTTTGCACTTGTATTAGTGTGGAAAAAACACTTCTTGCACTTGTGATAGTGTTGAAAAACCACTTTTCGCACTTGTGTTAGTGTTGCAAAACCACTTTTCGCACTTGTGTTGGTGCAGAAAACCACTTTTGCACTTGTATTAGTGTGGAAAAACCACTTTTCGCACTTGTGTTAGTGTTGAAAAACCACTTTTCGCACTTGTGTTAGTGTTGAAAAACCACTTTTCGCACTTGTGTTGGTGCAGGAAACCACTTTTGCACTTGTATTAGTGTGGAAAAAACACTTTTTGCACTTGTGATAGTGTTGAAAAACCACTTTTCGCACTTGTGTTAGTGTTGAAAAACCACCTTTCGCACTTGTGTTGGTGCAGAAAACCACTTTTGCACTTGTATTAGTGTGGAAAAAACACTTTTTGCACTTGTGATAGTGTTGAAAAACCACTTTTCGCACTTGTGTTAGTGTTGAAAAACCACCTTTCGCACTTGTGTTGGTGCAGAAAACCACTTTTGCACTTGTATTAGTGTGGAAAAACCACTTTTCGCACTTGTGTTAGTGTTGAAAAACCACTTTTCGCACTTGTGTTAATGTTGAAAAACCACTTGTCGCACTTGTGTTGGTGCAGGAAACCACTTTTGCACAGGTATTAGTGTGGAAAAACCACTTTTCGCACTTGTGTTAGTGTTCAAAAACCACTTTTCGCACTTGTGTTAGTGTTGAAAAAACACTTTTTGCACTTGTGTTAGTGTTGAAAAACCACTTTTCGCACTTGTGTTAGTGTTGAAAAACCACTTTTCGCACTTGTGTTGGTGCAGGAAACCACTTTTGCACTTGTATTAGTGTGGAAAAACCACTTTTCGCACTTGTGTTAGTGTTGAAAAACCACTTTTCGCACTTGTGTTAGTGTTGAAAAACCACTTTTCGCACTTATGTTGGTGCAGGAAACCACTTTTGCACTTGTATTAGTGTGGAAAAAACACTTTTCGCACTTGTGTTAGTGTTGAAAAACCACTTTTCGCACTTGTGTTAGTGTTGAAAAACCACTTTTCGCACTTGTGTTAGTGTTGAAAAACCACTTTTCGCACTTGTGTTGGTGCAGGAAACCACTTTTGCACTTGTATTTGTGTGGAAAAACCACTTTTCGCACTTGTGTTAGTGTTGAAAAACCACTTTTCGCACTTGTGTTAGTGTTGAAAAAACACTTTTTGCACTTGTGTTAGTGTTGAAAAACCACTTTTCGCACTTGTGTTAGTGTTGAAAAACCACTTTTCGCACTTGTGTTGGTGCAGGAAACCACTTTTGCACTTGTATTAGTGTGGAAAAACCACTTTTCGCACTTGTGTTAGTGTTGAAAAACCACTTTTCGCACTTGTGTTAGTGTTGAAAAACCACTTTTCGCACTTATGTTGGTGCAGGAAACCACTTTTGCACTTGTATTAGTGTGGAAAAAACACTTTTCGCACTTGTGTTAGTGTTGAAAAACCACTTTTCGCACTTGTGTTAGTGTTGAAAAACCACTTTTCGCACTTGTGTTAGTGTTGAAAAACCACTTTTCGCACTCGTGTTGGTGCAGGAAACCACTTTTGCACTTGTATTAGTGTGGAAAAACCACTTTTCGCACTTGTGTTAGTGTTGAAAAACCACTTTTTGCACTTGGGTTAGTGTTGAAAAACCACTTTTCGCACTTGTGTTAGTGTTGAAAAACCACTTTTCGCACTTGTGTTGGTGCAGGAAACCACTTTTGCACTTGTATTAGTGTGGAAAAACCACTTTTCGCACTTGTGTTAGTGTTGAAAAACCACTTTTCGCACTTGTGTTAGTGTTGAAAAACCACTTTTCGCACTTGTGTTGGTGCAGGAAACCACTTTTGCACTTCTATTAGTGTGGCAAAACCACTTTTCGCACTTGTGTTGGTGCAGGAAACCACTTTGCACTTGTATTAGTGTGGAAAAACCACTTTTCGCACTTGTGTTAGTGTTGAAAAACCACTTTTCGCACTTGTGTTAGTGTTGAAAAACCACTTTTCGCACTTGTGTTGGTGCAGGAAACCACTTTTGCACTTGTATTAGTGTGGAAAAAACACTCTTTGCACTTGTGATAGTGTTGAAAAACCACTTTTCGCACTTGTGTTAGAGTTGAAAAACCACTTTTCGCACTTGTGTTGGTGCAGGAAACCACTTTTGCACTTGTATTAGTGTGGAAAAACCACTTTTCGCACTTGTGTTAATGTTGAAAAACCACTTTTCGCACTTGTGTTAGTGTTGAAAAACCACTTTTCGCACTTGTGTTAGTGTTGAAAAACCACTTTTTGCACTTGTGTTGGTGCAGGAAACCACTTTTGCACTTGTATTAGTGTGGAAAAACCACTTTTCGCACTTGTATTAGTGCTGAAAAACCACTTTTCGCACTTGGGTTAGTGTTGAAAAACCACTTTTCGCACTTGTGTTGGTGCAGGAAACCACTTTTGCACTTGTATTGGTGTGGAAAAACCACTTTTCGCACTTGTGTCAGTGTTGAAAAACCACTTTTCGCACTTGTGTTAGTGTTGAAAAACCACTTTTCGCACTTGTGTTGGTGCAGGAAACCACTTTTGCACTTGTATTAGTGTGGAAAAAACACTTTTTGCACTTGTGATAGTGTTGAAAAACCACTTTTCGCACTTGTGTTAGTGTTGAAAAACCACTTTTTGCACTTGTGTTGGTGCAGGAAACCACTTTTGCACTTGTATTAGTGTGGAAAAACCACTTTTCGCACTTGTGTTAATGTTGAAAAACCACTTTTCGCACTTGTGTTAGTGTTGAAAAACCAATTTTCGCACTTGTGTTGGTGTTGAAAAACCACTTTTTGCACTTGTGTTGGTGCAGGAAACCACTTTTGCACTTGTATTAGTGTGGAAAAACCACTTTTCGCACTTGTGTTAGTGTTGAAAAACCACTTTTCGCACTTGGGTTAGTGTTGAAAAACCACTTTTCGCACTTGTGTTGGTGCAGGAAACCACTTTTGCACTTGTATTAGTGTGGAAAAAACACTTCTTGCACTTGTGATAGTGTTGAAAAACCACTTTTCGCACTTGTGTTAGTGTTGCAAAACCACTTTTCGCACTTGTGTTGGTGCAGGAAACCACTTTTGCACTTGTATTAGTGTGGAAAAACCACTTTTCGCACTTGTGTTAGTGTTGAAAAACCACTTTTCGCACTTGTGTTAGTGTTGAAAAACCACTTTTCGCACTTGTGTTGGTGCAGGAAACCACTTTTGCACTTGTATTAGTGTGGAAAAAACACTTTTTGCACTTGTGATAGTGTTGAAAAACCACTTTTCGCACTTGTGTTAGTGTTGAAAAACCACCTTTCGCACTTGTGTTGGTGCAGAAAACCACTTTTGCACTTGTATTAGTGTGGAAAAAACACTTTTTGCACTTGTGATAGTGTTGAAAAACCACTTTTCGCACTTGTGTTAGTGTTGAAAAACCACCTTTCGCACTTGTGTTGGTGCAGAAAACCACTTTTGCACTTGTATTAGTGTGGAAAAACCACTTTTCGCACTTGTGTTAGTGTTGAAAAACCACTTTTCGCACTTGTGTTAATGTTGAAAAACCACTTGTCGCACTTGTGTTGGTGCAGGAAACCACTTTTGCACAGGTATTAGTGTGGAAAAACCACTTTTCGCACTTGTGTTAGTGTTCAAAAACCACTTTTCGCACTTGTGTTAGTGTTGAAAAAACACTTTTTGCACTTGTGTTAGTGTTGAAAAACCACTTTTCGCACTTGTGTTAGTGTTGAAAAACCACTTTTCGCACTTGTGTTGGTGCAGGAAACCACTTTTGCACTTGTATTAGTGTGGAAAAACCACTTTTCGCACTTGTGTTAGTGTTGAAAAACCACTTTTCGCACTTGTGTTAGTGTTGGAAAACCACTTTTCGCACTTATGTTGGTGCAGGAAACCACTTTTGCACTTGTATTAGTGTGGAAAAAACACTTTTTGCACTTGTGTTAGTGTTGAAAAACCACTTTTCGCACTTGTGTTAGTGTTGAAAAACCACTTTTCGCACTTGTGTTAGTGTTGAAAAACCACTTTTCGCACTCGTGTTGGTGCAGGAAACCACTTTTGCACTTGTATTAGTGTGGAAAAACCACTTTTCGCACTTGTGTTAGTGTTGAAAAACCACTTTTTGCACTTGGGTTAGTGTTGAAAAACCACTTTTCGCACTTGTGTTAGTGTTGAAAAACCACTTTTCGCACTTGTGTTGGTGCAGGAAACCACTTTTGCACTTGTATTAGTGTGGAAAAACCACTTTTCGCACTTGTATTAGTGTGGAAAAAACACCCTTTGCACTTGTGATAGTGTTGAAAAACCACTTTTCGCACTTGTGTTAGAGTTGAAAAACCACTTTTCGCACTTGTGTTGGTGCAGGAAACCACTTTTGCACTTGTATTAGTGTGGAAAAACCACTTTTCGCACTTGTGTTAATGTTGAAAAACCACTTTTCGCACTTGTGTTAGTGTTGACTTTTCGCACCTGTGTTAGTGTTGAAAAACCACTTTTTGCACTTGTGTTGGTGCAGGAAACCACTTTTGCACTTGTATTAGTGTGGAAAAACCACTTTTCGCACTTGTATTAGTGCTGAAAAACCACTTTTCGCACTTGGGTTAGTGTTGAAAAACCACTTTTCGCACTTGTGTTGGTGCAGGAAACCACTTTTGCACTTGTATTGGTGTGGAAAAAGAACTTTTCGCACTTGTGTCAGTGTTGAAAAACCACTTTTCGCACTTGTGTTAGTGTTGAAAAACCACTTTTCGCACTTGTGTTGGTGCAGGAAACCACTTTTGCACTTGTATTAGTGTGGAAAAAACACTTTTTGCACTTGTGATAGTGTTGAAAAACCACTTTTCGCACTTGTGTTAGTGTTGAAAAACCACTTTTCGCACTTGTGTTGGTGCAGGAAACCACTTTTGCACTTGTATTAGTGTGGAAAAACCACTTTTCGCACTTGTGTTAATGTTGAAAAACCACTTTTCGCACTTGTGTTAGTGTTGAAAAACCACTTTTCGCACTTGTGTTGGTGTTGAAAAACCACTTTTTGCACTTGTGTTGGTGCAGGAAACCACTTTTGCACTTGTATTAGTGTGGAAAAACCACTTTTCGCACTTGTGTTAGTGTTGAAAAACCACTTTTCGCACTTGGGTTAGTGTTGAAAAACCACTTTTCGCACTTGTGTTGGTGCAGGAAACCACATTTGCACTTGTATTAGTGTGGAAAAAACACTTCTTGCACTTGTGATAGTGTTGAAAAACCACTTTTCGCACTTGTGTTAGTGTTGCAAAACCACTTTTCGCACTTGTGTTGGTGCAGGAAACCACTTTTGCACTTGTATTAGTGTGGAAAAACCACTTTTCGCACTTGTGTTAGTGTTGAAAAACCACTTTTCGCACTTGTGTTAGTGTTGAAAAACCACTTTTCGCACTTATGTTGGTGCAGGAAACCACTTTTGCACTTGTATTAGTGTGGAAAAAACCACTTTTCGCACTTGTTTTAGTGTTGAAAAACCACTTTTCGCACTTGTGTTAGTGTTGAAAAACCACTTTTCGCACTTGTGTTGGTGCAGGAAACCACTTTTGCACTTGTATTAGTGTGGAAAAACCACTTTTCGCACTTGTGTTATTGTTGAAAAACCACTTTTCGCACTTGTGTTAGTGTTGAAAAACCACTTTTCGCATTTGTGTTGGTGTAGGAAACCACTTTTGCACTTGTATTAGTGTGGAAAAAACACTCTTTGCACTTGTGATAGTGTTGAAAAACCACTTTTCGCACTTGTTGTAGAGTTGAAAAACCACTTTTCGCACTTGTGTTGGTGCAGGAAACCACTTTTGCACTTGTATTAGTGTGGAAAAACCACTTTTCGCACTTGTGTTAATGTTGAAAAACCACTTTTCGCACTTGTGTTAGTGTTGACTTTTCGCACTTGTGTTAGTGTTGAAAAACCACTTTTTGCACTTGTGTTGGTGCAGGAAACCACTTTTGCACTTGTATTAGTGTGGAAAAACCACTTTTCGCACTTGTATTAGTGCTGAAAAACCACTTTTCGCACTTGTGTTAGTGTTGAAAAACCACTTTTCGCACTTGTGTTGGTGCAGGAAACCACTTTTGCACTTGTATTAGTGTGGAAAAACCACTTTTCGCACTTGTTTTAGTGTTGAAAAACCACTTTTCGCACTTGTGTTAGTGTTGAAAAACCACTTTTCGCACTTGTGTTGGTGCAGGAAACCACTTTTGCACTTGTATTAGTGTGGCAAAACCACTTTTCGCACTTGTGTTGGTGCAGGAAACCACTTTGCACTTGTATTAGTGTGGAAAAACCACTTTTCGCACTTGTGTTATTGTTGAAAAACCACTTTTCGCACTTGTGTTAGTGTTGAAAAACCACTTTTCGCACTTGTGTTGGTGTAGGAAACCACTTTTGCACTTGTATTAGTGTGGAAAAAACACTCTTTGCACTTGTGATAGTGTTGAAAAACCACTTTTCGCACTTGTGTTAGAGTTGAAAAACCACTTTTCGCACTTGTGTTGGTGCAGGAAACCACTTTTGCACTTGTATTAGTGTGGAAAAACCACTTTTCGCACTTGTGTTAATGTTGAAAAACCACTTTTCGCACTTGTGTTAGTGTTGACTTTTCGCACTTGTGTTAGTGTTGAAAAACCACTTTTTGCACTTGTGTTGGTGCAGGAAACCACTTTTGCACTTGTATTAGTGTGGAAAAACCACTTTTCGCACTTGTATTAGTGCTGAAAAACCACTTTTCGCACTTGGGTTAGTGTTGAAAAACCACTTTTCGCACTTGTGTTGGTGCAGGAAACCACTTTTGCACTTGTATTGGTGTGGAAAAAGAACTTTTCGCACTTGTGTCAGTGTTGAAAAACCACTTTTCGCACTTGTGTTAGTGTTGAAAAACCACTTTTCGCACTTGTGTTGGTGCAGGAAACCACTTTTGCACTTGTATTAGTGTGGAAAAAACACTTTTTGCACTTGTGATAGTGTTGAAAAACCACTTTTCGCACTTGTGTTGGTGTTGAAAAACCACTTTTTGCACTTGTGTTGGTGCAGGAAACCACTTTTGCACTTGTATTAGTGTGGAAAAACCACTTTTCGCACTTGTGTTAGTGTTGAAAAACCACTTTTCGCACTTGGGTTAGTGTTGAAAAACCACTTTTCGCACTTGTGTTGGTGCAGGAAACCACTTTTGCACTTGTATTAGTGTGGAAAAAACACTTCTTGCACTTGTGATAGTGTTGAAAAACCACTTTTCGCACTTGTGTTAGTGTTGCAAAACCACTTTTCGCACTTGTGTTGGTGCAGGAAACCACTTTTGCACTTGTATTAGTGTGGAAAAACCACTTTTCGCACTTGTGTTAGTGTTGAAAAACCACTTTTCGCACTTGTGTTAGTGTTGAAAAACCACTTTTCGCACTTGTGTTGGTGCAGGAAACCACTTTTGCACTTGTATTAGTGTGGAAAAAACACTTTTTGCACTTGTGATAGTGTTGAAAAACCACTTTTCGCACTTGTGTTAGTGTTGAAAAACCACCTTTCGCACTTGTGTTGGTGCAGAAAACCACTTTTGCACTTGTATTAGTGTGGAAAAAACACTTTTTGCACTTGTGATAGTGTTGAAAAACCACTTTTCGCACTTGTGTTAGTGTTGAAAAACCACCTTTCGCACTTGTGTTGGTGCAGAAAACCACTTTTGCACTTGTATTAGTGTGGAAAAACCACTTTTCGCACTTGTGTTAGTGTTGAAAAACCACTTTTCGCACTTGTGTTAATGTTGAAAAACCACTTGTCGCACTTGTGTTGGTGCAGGAAACCACTTTTGCACAGGTATTAGTGTGGAAAAACCACTTTTCACACTTGTGTTAGTGTTGAAAAACCACTTTTCGCACTTGTGTTAGTGTTGAAAAAACACTTTTTGCACTTGTGTTAGTGTTGAAAAACCACTTTTCGCACTTGTGTTAGTGTTGAAAAACCACTTTTCGCACTTGTGTTGGTGCAGGAAACCACTTTTGCACTTGTATTAGTGTGGAAAAACCAATTTTCGCACTTGTGTTAGTGTTGAAAAACCACTTTTCGCACTTGTGTTAGTGTTGAAAAACCACTTTTCGCACTTATGTTGGTGCAGGAAACCACTTGTATTAGTGTGGAAAAAACACTTTTCGCACTTGTGTTAGTGTTGAAAAACCACTTTTCGCACTTGTGTTAGTGTTGAAAAACCACTTTTCGCACTTGTGTTAGTGTTGAAAAACCACTTTTCGCACTCGTGTTGGTGCAGGAAACCACTTTTGCACTTGTATTAGTGTGGAAAAACCACTTTTCGCACTTGTGTTAGTGTTGAAAAACCACTTTTTGCACTTGGGTTAGTGTTGAAAAACCACTTTTCGCACTTGTGTTAGTGTTGAAAAACCACTTTTCGCACTTGTGTTGGTGCAGGAAACCACTTTTGCACTTGTATTAGTGTGGAAAAACCACTTTTCGCACTTGTTTTAGTGTTGAAAAACCACTTTTCGCACTTGTGTTAGTGTTGAAAAACCACTTTTCGCACTTGTGTTGGTGCAGGAAACCACTTTTGCACTTGTATTAGTGTGGCAAAACCACTTTTCGCACTTGTGTTGGTGCAGGAAACCACTTTGCACTTGTATTCGTGTGGAAAAACCACTTTTCGCACTTGTGTTAGTGTTGAAAAACCACTTTTCGCACTTGTGTTAGTGTTGAAAAACCACTTTTCGCACTTGTGTTGGTGCAGGAAACCACTTTTGCACTTGTATTAGTGTGGAAAAAACACTCTTTGCACTTGTGATAGTGTTGAAAAACCACTTTTCGCACTTGTGTTAGAGTTGAAAAACCACTTTTCGCACTTGTGTTGGTACAGGAAACCACTTTTTGCACTTCTGTTAGTGTGGAAAAACCACTTTTCGCACTTGTGTTAATGTTGAAAAACCACTTTTCGCACTTGTGTTAGTGTTGAAAAACCACTTTTCGCACTTGTGTTAGTGTTGAAAAACCACTTTTTGCACTTGTGTTGGTGCAGGACACCACTTTTGCACTTGTATTAGTGTGGAAAAACCACTTTTCGCACTTGTGTTAGTGTTGAAAAACCACTTTTCGCACTTGTGTTGGTGCAGGAAACCACTTTTGCACTTGTATTGGTGTGGAAAAAGAACTTTTTGCACTTGTGTCAGTGTTGAAAAACCACTTTTCGCACTTGTGTTAGTGTTGAAAAACCACTTTTCGCACTTGTGTTGGTGCAGGAAACCACTTTTGCACTTGTATTAGTGTGGAAAAAACACTTTTTGCACTTGTGATAGTGTTGAAAAACCACTTTTCGCACTTGTGTTAGTGTTGAAAAACCACTTTTCGCACTTGTGTTGGTGCAGGAAACCACTTTTGCACTTGTATTAGTGTGGAAAAACCACTTTTCGCACTTGTGTTAATGTTGAAAAACCACTTTTCGCACTTGTGTTAGTGTTGAAAAACCACTTTTCGCACTTGTGTTGGTGTTGAAAAACCACTTTTTGCACTTGTGTTGGTGCAGGAAACCACTTTTGCACTTGTATTAGTGTGGAAAAACCACTTTTCGCACTTGTGTTAGTGTTGAAAAACCACTTTTCGCACTTGGGTTAGTGTTGAAAAACCACTTTTCGCACTTGTGTTGGTGCAGGAAACCACTTTTGCACTTGTATTAGTGTGGAAAAAACACTTCTTGCACTTGTGATAGTGTTGAAAAACCACTTTTCGCACTTGTGTTAGTGTTGCAAAACCACTTTTCGCACTTGTGTTGGTGCAGGAAACCACTTTTGCACTTGTATTAGTGTGGAAAAACCACTTTTCGCACTTGTGTTAGTGTTGAAAAACCACTTTTCGCACTTGTGTTAGTGTTGAAAAACCACTTTTCGCACTTGTGTTGGTGCAGGAAACCACTTTTGCACTTGTATTAGTGTGGAAAAAACACTTCTTGCACTTGTGAAAGTGTTGAAAAACCACTTTTCGCACTTGTGTTAGTGTTGCAAAACCACTTTTTGCACTTGTGTTGGTGCAGGAAACCACTTTTGCACTTGTATTAGTGTGGAAAAACCACTTTTCGCACTTGTATTAGTGCTGAAAAACCACTTTTCGCACTTGGGTTAGTGTTGAAAAACCACTTTTCGCACTTGTGTTGGTGCAGGAAACCACTTTTGCACTTGTATTGGTGTGGAAAAAGAACTTTTCGCACTTGTGTCAGTGTTGAAAAACCACTTTTCGCACTTGTGTTAGTGTTGAAAAACCACTTTTCGCACTTGTGTTGGTGCAGGAAACCACTTTTGCACTTGTATTAGTGTGGAAAAAACACTTTTTGCACTTGTGATAGTGTTGAAAAACCACTTTTCGCACTTGTGTTAGTGTTGAAAAACCACTTTTCGCACTTGTGATGGTGCAGGAAACCACTTTTGCACTTGTATTAGTGTGGAAAAACCACTTTTCGCACTTGTGTTAATGTTGAAAAACCACTTTTCGCACTTGTGTTAGTGTTGAAAAACCACTTTTCGCACTTGTGTTGGTGTTGAAAAACCACTTTTTGCACTTGTGTTGGTGCAGGAAACCACTTTTGCACTTGTATTAGTGTGGAAAAACCACTTTTCGCACTTGTGTTAGTGTTGAAAAACCACTTTTCGCACTTGGGTTAGTGTTGAAAAACCACTTTTCGCACTTGTGTTGGTGCAGGAAACCACTTTTGCACTTGTATTAGTGTGGAAAAAACACTTCTTGCACTTGTGATAGTGTTGAAAAACCACTTTTCGCACTTGTGTTGGTGTTGAAAAACCACTTTTTGCACTTGTGTTGGTGCAGGAAACCACTTTTGCACTTGTATTAGTGTGGAAAAACCACTTTTCGCACTTGTGTTAGTGTTGAAAAACCACTTTTCGCACTTGGGTTAGTGTTGAAAAACCACTTTTCGCACTTGTGTTGGTGCAGGAAACCACTTTTGCACTTGTATTAGTGTGGAAAAAACACTTCTTGCACTTGTGATAGTGTTGAAAAACCACTTTTCGCACTTGTGTTAGTGTTGCAAAACCACTTTTCGCACTTGTGTTGGTGCAGGAAACCACTTTTGCACTTGTATTAGTGTGGAAAAACCACTTTTCGCACTTGTGTTAGTGTTGAAAAACCACTTTTCGCACTTGTGTTAGTGTTGAAAAACCACTTTTCGCACTTGTGTTGGTGCAGGAAACCACTTTTGCACTTGTATTAGTGTGGAAAAAACACTTCTTGCACTTGTGAAAGTGTTGAAAAACCACTTTTCGCACTTGTGTTAGTGTTGCAAAACCACTTTTTGCACTTGTGTTGGTGCAGGAAACCACTTTTGCACTTGTATTAGTGTGGAAAAACCACTTTTCGCACTTGTATTAGTGCTGAAAAACCACTTTTCGCACTTGGGTTAGTGTTGAAAAACCACTTTTCGCACTTGTGTTGGTGCAGGAAACCACTTTTGCACTTGTATTGGTGTGGAAAAAGAACTTTTCGCACTTGTGTCAGTGTTGAAAAACCACTTTTCGCACTTGTGTTAGTGTTGAAAAACCACTTTTCGCACTTGTGTTGGTGCAGGAAACCACTTTTGCACTTGTATTAGTGTGGAAAAAACACTTTTTGCACTTGTGATAGTGTTGAAAAACCACTTTTCGCACTTGTGTTAGTGTTGAAAAACCACTTTTCGCACTTGTGTTGGTGCAGGAAACCACTTTTGCACTTGTATTAGTGTGGAAAAACCACTTTTCGCACTTGTGTTAATGTTGAAAAACCACTTTTCGCACTTGTGTTAGTGTTGAAAAACCACTTTTCGCACTTGTGTTGGTGTTGAAAAACCACTTTTTGCACTTGTGTTGGTGCAGGAAACCACTTTTGCACTTGTATTAGTGTGGAAAAACCACTTTTCGCACTTGTGTTAGTGTTGAAAAACCACTTTTCGCACTTGGGTTAGTGTTGAAAAACCACTTTTCGCACTTGTGTTGGTGCAGGAAACCACTTTTGCACTTGTATTAGTGTGGAAAAAACACTTCTTGCACTTGTGATAGTGTTGAAAAACCACTTTTCGCACTTGTGTTAGTGTTGCAAAACCACTTTTCGCACTTGTGTTGGTGCAGGAAACCACTTTTGCACTTGTATTAGTGTGGAAAAACCACTTTTCGCACTTGTGTTAGTGTTGAAAAACCACTTTTCGCACTTGTGTTAGTGTTGAAAAACCACTTTTCGCACTTATGTTGGTGCAGGAAACCACTTTTGCACTTGTATTAGTGTGGAAAAACCACTTTTCGCACTTGTTTTAGTGTTGAAAAACCACTTTTCGCACTTGTGTTAGTGTTGAAAAACCACTTTTCGCACTTGTGTTGGTGCAGGAAACCACTTTTGCACTTGTATTAGTGTGGAAAAACCACTTTTCGCACTTGTGTTATTGTTGAAAAACCACTTTTCGCACTTGTGTTAGTGTTGAAAAACCACTTTTCGCACTTGTGTTGGTGTAGGAAACCACTTTTGCACTTGTATTAGTGTGGAAAAAACACTCTTTGCACTTGTGATAGTGTTGAAAAACCACTTTTCGCACTTGTTGTAGAGTTGAAAAACCACTTTTCGCACTTGTGTTGGTGCAGGAAACCACTTTTGCACTTGTATTAGTGTGGAAAAACCACTTTTCGCACTTGTGTTAATGTTGAAAAACCACTTTTCGCACTTGTGTTAGTGTTGACTTTTCGCACTTGTGTTAGTGTTGAAAAACCACTTTTTGCACTTGTGTTGGTGCAGGAAACCACTTTTGCACTTGTATTAGTGTGGAAAAACCACTTTTCGCACTTGTATTAGTGCTGAAAAACCACTTTTCGCACTTGTGTTAGTGTTGAAAAACCACTTTTCGCACTTGTGTTGGTGCAGGAAACCACTTTTGCACTTGTATTAGTGTGGAAAAACCACTTTTCGCACTTGTTTTAGTGTTGAAAAACCACTTTTCGCACTTGTGTTAGTGTTGAAAAACCACTTTTCGCACTTGTGTTGGTGCAGGAAACCACTTTTGCACTTGTATTAGTGTGGCAAAACCACTTTTCGCACTTGTGTTGGTGCAGGAAACCACTTTGCACTTGTATTAGTGTGGAAAAACCACTTTTCGCACTTGTGTTATTGTTGAAAAACCACTTTTCGCACTTGTGTTAGTGTTGAAAAACCACTTTTCGCACTTGTGTTGGTGTAGGAAACCACTTTTGCACTTGTATTAGTGTGGAAAAAACACTCTTTGCACTTGTGATAGTGTTGAAAAACCACTTTTCGCACTTGTGTTAGAGTTGAAAAACCACTTTTCGCACTTGTGTTGGTGCAGGAAACCACTTTTGCACTTGTATTAGTGTGGAAAAACCACTTTTCGCACTTGTGTTAATGTTGAAAAACCACTTTTCGCACTTGTGTTAGTGTTGACTTTTCGCACTTGTGTTAGTGTTGAAAAACCACTTTTTGCACTTGTGTTGGTGCAGGAAACCACTTTTGCACTTGTATTAGTGTGGAAAAACCACTTTTCGCACTTGTATTAGTGCTGAAAAACCACTTTTCGCACTTGGGTTAGTGTTGAAAAACCACTTTTCGCACTTGTGTTGGTGCAGGAAACCACTTTTGCACTTGTATTGGTGTGGAAAAAGAACTTTTCGCACTTGTGTCAGTGTTGAAAAACCACTTTTCGCACTTGTGTTAGTGTTGAAAAACCACTTTTCGCACTTGTGTTGGTGCAGGAAACCACTTTTGCACTTGTATTAGTGTGGAAAAAACACTTTTTGCACTTGTGATAGTGTTGAAAAACCACTTTTCGCACTTGTGTTATTGTTGAAAAACCACTTTTCGCACTTGTGTTGGTGCAGGAAACCACTTTTGCACTTGTATTAGTGTGGAAAAAACACTTTTCGCACTTGTGTTAATGTTGAAAAACCACTTTTCGCACTTGTGTTAGTGTTGAAAAACCACTTTTCGCACTTGTGTTGGTGTTGAAAAACCACTTTTTGCACTTGTGTTGGTGCAGGAAACCACTTTTGCACTTGTATTAGTGTGGAAAAACCACTTTTCGCACTTGTGTTAGTGTTGAAAAACCACTTTTCGCACTTGGGTTAGTGTTGAAAAACCACTTTTCGCACTTGTGTTGGTGCAGGAAACCACTTTTGCACTTGTATTAGTGTGGAAAAAACACTTCTTGCACTTGTGATAGTGTTGAAAAACCACTTTTCGCACTTGTGTTAGTGTTGCAAAACCACTTTTCGCACTTGTGTTGGTGCAGGAAACCACTTTTGCACTTGTATTAGTGTGGAAAAACCACTTTTCGCACTTGTGTTAGTGTTGAAAAACCACTTTTCGCACTTGTGTTAGTGTTGAAAAACCACTTTTCGCACTTGTGTTGGTGCAGGAAACCACTTTTGCACTTGTATTAGTGTGGAAAAAACACTTTTTGCACTTGTGATAGTGTTGAAAAACCACTTTTCGCACTTGTGTTAGTGTTGAAAAACCACTTTTCGCACTTGTGTTAGTGTTGAAAAACCACTTTTCGCACTTGTGTTGGTGCAGGAAACCACTTTTGCACTTGTATTAGTGTGGAAAAAACACTTCTTGCACTTGTGAAAGTGTTGAAAAACCACTTTTCGCACTTGTGTTAGTGTTGCAAAACCACTTTTTGCACTTGTGTTGGTGCAGGAAACCACTTTTGCACTTGTATTAGTGTGGAAAAACCACTTTTCGCACTTGTATTAGTGCTGAAAAACCACTTTTCGCACTTGGGTTAGTGTTGAAAAACCACTTTTCGCACTTGTGTTGGTGCAGGAAACCACTTTTGCACTTGTATTGGTGTGGAAAAAGAACTTTTCGCACTTGTGTCAGTGTTGAAAAACCACTTTTCGCACTTGTGTTAGTGTTGAAAAACCACTTTTCGCACTTGTGTTGGTGCAGGAAACCACTTTTGCACTTGTATTAGTGTGGAAAAAACACTTTTTGCACTTGTGATAGTGTTGAAAAACCACTTTTCGCACTTGTGTTAGTGTTGAAAAACCACTTTTCGCACTTGTGTTGGTGCAGGAAACCACTTTTGCACTTGTATTAGTGTGGAAAAACCACTTTTCGCACTTGTGTTAATGTTGAAAAACCACTTTTCGCACTTGTGTTAGTGTTGAAAAACCACTTTTCGCACTTGTGTTGGTGTTGAAAAACCACTTTTTGCACTTGTGTTGGTGCAGGAAACCACTTTTGCACTTGTATTAGTGTGGAAAAACCACTTTTCGCACTTGTGTTAGTGTTGAAAAACCACTTTTCGCACTTGGGTTAGTGTTGAAAAACCACTTTTCGCACTTGTGTTGGTGCAGGAAACCACTTTTGCACTTGTATTAGTGTGGAAAAAACACTTCTTGCACTTGTGATAGTGTTGAAAAACCACTTTTCGCACTTGTGTTGGTGTTGAAAAACCACTTTTTGCACTTGTGTTGGTGCAGGAAACCACTTTGCACTTGTATTAGTGTGGAAAAACCACTTTTCGCACTTGTGTTATTGTTGAAAAACCACTTTTCGCACTTGTGTTAGTGTTGAAAAACCACTTTTCGCACTTGTGTTGGTGTAGGAAACCACTTTTGCACTTGTATTAGTGTGGAAAAAACACTCTTTGCACTTGTGATAGTGTTGAAAAACCACTTTTCGCACTTGTGTTAGAGTTGAAAAACCACTTTTCGCACTTGTGTTGGTGCAGGAAACCACTTTTGCACTTGTATTAGTGTGGAAAAACCACTTTTCGCACTTGTGTTAATGTTGAAAAACCACTTTTCGCACTTGTGTTAGTGTTGACTTTTCGCACTTGTGTTAGTGTTGAAAAACCACTTTTTGCACTTGTGTTGGTGCAGGAAACCACTTTTGCACTTGTATTAGTGTGGAAAAACCACTTTTCGCACTTGTATTAGTGCTGAAAAACCACTTTTCGCACTTGGGTTAGTGTTGAAAAACCACTTTTCGCACTTGTGTTGGTGCAGGAAACCACTTTTGCACTTGTATTGGTGTGGAAAAAGAACTTTTCGCACTTGTGTCAGTGTTGAAAAACCACTTTTCGCACTTGTGTTAGTGTTGAAAAACCACTTTTCGCACTTGTGTTGGTGCAGGAAACCACTTTTGCACTTGTATTAGTGTGGAAAAAACACTTTTTGCACTTGTGATAGTGTTGAAAAACCACTTTTCGCACTTGTGTTAGTGTTGAAAAACCACTTTTCGCACTTGTGTTGGTGCAGGAAACCACTTTTGCACTTGTATTAGTGTGGAAAAACCACTTTTCGCACTTGTGTTAATGTTGAAAAACCACTTTTCGCACTTGTGTTAGTGTTGAAAAACCACTTTTCGCACTTGTGTTGGTGTTGAAAAACCACTTTTTGCACTTGTGTTGGTGCAGGAAACCACTTTTGCACTTGTATTAGTGTGGAAAAACCACTTTTCGCACTTGTGTTAGTGTTGAAAAACCACTTTTCGCACTTGGGTTAGTGTTGAAAAACCACTTTTCGCACTTGTGTTGGTGCAGGAAACCGCTTTTGCACTTGTATTAGTGTGGAAAAAACACTTCTTGCACTTGTGATAGTGTTGAAAAACCACTTTTCGCACTTGTGTTAGTGTTGCAAAACCACTTTTCGCACTTGTGTTGGTGCAGGAAACCACTTTTGCACTTGTATTAGTGTGGAAAAACCACTTTTCGCACTTGTGTTAGTGTTGAAAAACCACTTTTCGCACTTGTGTTAGTGTTGAAAAACCACTTTTCGCACTTGTGTTGGTGCAGGAAACCACTTTTGCACTTGTATTAGTGTGGAAAAAACACTTTTTGCACTTGTGATAGTGTTGAAAAACCACTTTTCGCACTTGTGTTAGTGTTGAAAAACCACCTTTCGCACTTGTGTTGGTGCAGAAAACCACTTTTGCACTTGTATTAGTGTGGAAAAAACACTTTTTGCACTTGTGATAGTGTTGAAAAACCACTTTTCGCACTTGTGTTAGTGTTGAAAAACCACCTTTCGCACTTGTGTTGGTGCAGAAAACCACTTTTGCACTTGTATTAGTGTGGAAAAACCACTTTTCGCACTTGTGTTAGTGTTGAAAAACCACTTTTCGCACTTGTGTTAATGTTGAAAAACCACTTGTCACACTTGTGTTGGTGCAGGAAACCACTTTTGCACAGGTATTAGTGTGGAAAAACCACTTTTCACACTTGTGTTAGTGTTGAAAAACCACTTTTCGCACTTGTGTTAGTGTTGAAAAAACACTTTTTGCACTTGTGTTAGTGTTGAAAAACCACTTTTCGCACTTGTGTTAGTGTTGAAAAACCACTTTTCGCACTTGTGTTGGTGCAGGAAACCACTTTTGCACTTGTATTAGTGTGGAAAAACCACTTTTCGCACTTGTGTTAGTGTTGAAAAACCACTTTTCGCACTTGTGTTAGTGTTGAAAAACCACTTTTCGCACTTATGTTGGTGCAGGAAACCACTTTTGCACTTGTATTAGTGTGGAAAAAACACTTTTCGCACTTGTGTTAGTGTTGAAAAACCACTTTTCGCACTTGTGTTAGTGTTGAAAAACCACTTTTCGCACTTGTGTTAGTGTTGAAAAACCACTTTTCGCACTCGTGTTGGTGCAGGAAACCACTTTTGCACTTGTATTAGTGTGGAAAAACCACTTTTCGCACTTGTGTTAGTGTTGAAAAACCACTTTTTGCACTTGGGTTAGTGTTGAAAAACCACTTTTCGCACTTGTGTTAGTGTTGAAAAACCACTTTTCGCACTTGTGTTGGTGCAGGAAACCACTTTTGCACTTGTATTAGTGTGGAAAAACCACTTTTCGCACTTGTTTTAGTGTTGAAAAACCACTTTTCGCACTTGTGTTAGTGTTGAAAAACCACTTTTCGCACTTGTGTTGGTGCAGGAAACCACTTTTGCACTTGTATTAGTGTGGCAAAACCACTTTTCGCACTTGTGTTGGTGCAGGAAACCACTTTGCACTTGTATTCGTGTGGAAAAACCACTTTTCGCACTTGTGTTAGTGTTGAAAAACCACTTTTCGCACTTGTGTTAGTGTTGAAAAACCACTTTTCGCACTTGTGTTGGTGCAGGAAACCACTTTTGCACTTGTATTAGTGTGGAAAAAACACTCTTTGCACTTGTGATAGTGTTGAAAAACCACTTTTCGCACTTGTGTTAGAGTTGAAAAACCACTTTTCGCACTTGTGTTGGTACAGGAAACCACTTTTTGCACTTGTGTTAGTGTGGAAAAACCACTTTTCGCACTTGTGTTAATGTTGAAAAACCACTTTTCGCACTTGTGTTAGTGTTGAAAAACCACTTTTCGCACTTGTGTTAGTGTTGAAAAACCACTTTTTGCACTTGTGTTGGTGCAGGACACCACTTTTGCACTTGTATTAGTGTGGAAAAACCACTTTTCGCACTTGTGTTAGTGTTGAAAAACCACTTTTCGCACTTGTGTTGGTGCAGGAAACCACTTTTGCACTTGTATTGGTGTGGAAAAAGAACTTTTCGCACTTGTGTCAGTGTTGAAAAACCACTTTTCGCACTTGTGTTAGTGTTGAAAAACCACTTTTCGCACTTGTGTTGGTGCAGGAAACCACTTTTGCACTTGTATTAGTGTGGAAAAAACACTTTTTGCACTTGTGATAGTGTTGAAAAACCACTTTTCGCACTTGTGTTAGTGTTGAAAAACCACTTTTCGCACTTGTGTTGGTGCAGGAAACCACTTTTGCACTTGTATTAGTGTGGAAAAACCACTTTTCGCACTTGTGTTAATGTTGAAAAACCACTTTTCGCACTTGTGTTAGTGTTGAAAAACCACTTTTCGCACTTGTGTTAGTGTTGAAAAACCACTTTTCGCACTTGTGTTGGTGCAGGAAACCACTTTTGCACTTGTATTAGTGTGGAAAAACCACTTTTCGCACTTGTGTTAATGTTGAAAAACCACTTTTCGCACTTGTGTTAGTGTTGCAAAACCACTTTTTGCACTTGTGTTGGTGCAGGAAACCACTTTTGCACTTGTATTAGTGTGGAAAAACCACTTTTCGCACTTGTGTTAGTGTTGAAAAACCACTTTTCGCACTTGTGTTAGTGTTGAAAAACCACTTTTCGCACTTGTGTTGGTGCAGGAAACCACTTTTGCACTTGTATTAGTGTGGAAAAAACACTTCTTGCACTTGTGAAAGTGTTGAAAAACCACTTTTCGCACTTGTGTTAGTGTTGCAAAACCACTTTTTGCACTTGTGTTGGTGCAGGAAACCACTTTTGCACTTGTATTAGTGTGGAAAAACCACTTTTCGCACTTGTATTAGTGCTGAAAAACCACTTTTCGCACTTGGGTTAGTGTTGAAAAACCACTTTTCGCACTTGTGTTGGTGCAGGAAACCACTTTTGCACTTGTATTGGTGTGGAAAAAGAACTTTTCGCACTTGTGTCAGTGTTGAAAAACCACTTTTCGCACTTGTGTTAGTGTTGAAAAACCACTTTTCGCACTTGTGTTGGTGCAGGAAACCACTTTTGCACTTGTATTAGTGTGGAAAAAACACTTTTTGCACTTGTGATAGTGTTGAAAAACCACTTTTCGCACTTGTGTTAGTGTTGAAAAACCACTTTTCGCACTTGTGTTGGTGCAGGAAACCACTTTTGCACTTGTATTAGTGTGGAAAAACCACTTTTCGCACTTGTGTTAATGTTGAAAAACCACTTTTCGCACTTGTGTTAGTGTTGAAAAACCACTTTTCGCACTTGTGTTGGTGTTGAAAAACCACTTTTTGCACTTGTGTTGGTGCAGGAAACCACTTTTGCACTTGTATTAGTGTGGAAAAACCACTTTTCGCACTTGTGTTAGTGTTGAAAAACCACTTTTCGCACTTGGGTTAGTGTTGAAAAACCACTTTTCGCACTTGTGTTGGTGCAGGAAACCACTTTTGCACTTGTATTAGTGTGGAAAAAACACTTCTTGCACTTGTGATAGTGTTGAAAAACCACTTTTCGCACTTGTGTTAGTGTTGCAAAACCACTTTTCGCACTTGTGTTGGTGCAGGAAACCACTTTTGCACTTGTATTAGTGTGGAAAAACCACTTTTCGCACTTGTGTTAGTGTTGAAAAACCACTTTTCGCACTTGTGTTAGTGTTGAAAAACCACTTTTCGCACTTATGTTGGTGCAGGAAACCACTTTTGCACTTGTATTAGTGTGGAAAAACCACTTTTCGCACTTGTTTTAGTGTTGAAAAACCACTTTTCGCACTTGTGTTAGTGTTGAAAAACCACTTTTCGCACTTGTGTTGGTGCAGGAAACCACTTTTGCACTTGTATTAGTGTGGAAAAACCACTTTTCGCACTTGTGATATTGTTGAAAAACCACTTTTCGCACTTGTGTTAGTGTTGAAAAACCACTTTTCGCACTTGTGTTGGTGTAGGAAACCACTTTTGCACTTGTATTAGTGTGGAAAAAACACTCTTTGCACTTGTGATAGTGTTGAAAAACCACTTTTCGCACTTGTTGTAGAGTTGAAAAACCACTTTTCGCACTTGTGTTGGTGCAGGAAACCACTTTTGCACTTGTATTAGTGTGGAAAAACCACTTTTCGCACTTGTGTTAATGTTGAAAAACCACTTTTCGCACTTGTGTTAGTGTTGACTTTTCGCACTTGTGTTAGTGTTGAAAAACCACTTTTTGCACTTGTGTTGGTGCAGGAAACCACTTTTGCACTTGTATTAGTGTGGAAAAACCACTTTTCGCACTTGTATTAGTGCTGAAAAACCACTTTTCGCACTTGTGTTAGTGTTGAAAAACCACTTTTCGCACTTGTGTTGGTGCAGGAAACCACTTTTGCACTTGTATTAGTGTGGAAAAACCACTTTTCGCACTTGTTTTAGTGTTGAAAAACCACTTTTCGCACTTGTGTTAGTGTTGAAAAACCACTTTTCGCACTTGTGTTGGTGCAGGAAACCACTTTTGCACTTGTATTAGTGTGGCAAAACCACTTTTCGCACTTGTGTTGGTGCAGGAAACCACTTTGCACTTGTATTAGTGTGGAAAAACCACTTTTCGCACTTGTGTTATTGTTGAAAAACCACTTTTCGCACTTGTGTTAGTGTTGAAAAACCACTTTTCGCACTTGTGTTGGTGTAGGAAACCACTTTTGCACTTGTATTAGTGTGGAAAAAACACTCTTTGCACTTGTGATAGTGTTGAAAAACCACTTTTCGCACTTGTGTTAGAGTTGAAAAACCACTTTTCGCACTTGTGTTGGTGCAGGAAACCACTTTTGCACTTGTATTAGTGTGGAAAAACCACTTTTCGCACTTGTGTTAATGTTGAAAAACCACTTTTCGCACTTGTGTTAGTGTTGACTTTTCGCACTTGTGTTAGTGTTGAAAAACCACTTTTTGCACTTGTGTTGGTGCAGGAAACCACTTTTGCACTTGTATTAGTGTGGAAAAACCACTTTTCGCACTTGTATTAGTGCTGAAAAACCACTTTTCGCACTTGGGTTAGTGTTGAAAAACCACTTTTCGCACTTGTGTTGGTGCAGGAAACCACTTTTGCACTTGTATTGGTGTGGAAAAAGAACTTTTCGCACTTGTGTCAGTGTTGAAAAACCACTTTTCGCACTTGTGTTAGTGTTGAAAAACCACTTTTCGCACTTGTGTTGGTGCAGGAAACCACTTTTGCACTTGTATTAGTGTGGAAAAAACACTTTTTGCACTTGTGATAGTGTTGAAAAACCACTTTTCGCACTTGTGTTAGTGTTGAAAAACCACTTTTCGCACTTGTGTTGGTGCAGGAAACCACTTTTGCACTTGTATTAGTGTGGAAAAACCACTTTTCGCACTTGTGTTAATGTTGAAAAACCACTTTTCGCACTTGTGTTAGTGTTGAAAAACCACTTTTCGCACTTGTGTTGGTGTTGAAAAACCACTTTTTGCACTTGTGTTGGTGCAGGAAACCACTTTTGCACTTGTATTAGTGTGGAAAAACCACTTTTCGCACTTGTGTTAGTGTTGAAAAACAACTTTTCGCACTTGGGTTAGTGTTGAAAAACCACTTTTCGCACTTGTGTTGGTGCAGGAAACCACTTTTGCACTTGTATTAGTGTGGAAAAAACACTTCTTGCACTTGTGATAGTGTTGAAAAACCACTTTTCGCACTTGTGTTAGTGTTGCAAAACCACTTTTCGCACTTGTGTTGGTGCAGGAAACCACTTTTGCACTTGTATTAGTGTGGAAAAACCACTTTTCGCACTTGTGTTAGTGTTGAAAAACCACTTTTCGCACTTGTGTTAGTGTTGAAAAACCACTTTTCGCACTTGTGTTGGTGCAGGAAACCACTTTTGCACTTGTATTAGTGTGGAAAAAACACTTTTTGCACTTGTGATAGTGTTGAAAAACCACTTTTCGCACTTGTGTTAGTGTTGAAAAACCACCTTTCGCACTTGTGTTGGTGCAGAAAACCACTTTTGCACTTGTATTAGTGTGGAAAAAACACTTTTTGCACTTGTGATAGTGTTGAAAAACCACTTTTCGCACTTGTGTTAGTGTTGAAAAACCACCTTTCGCACTTGTGTTGGTGCAGAAAACCACTTTTGCACTTGTATTAGTGTGGAAAAACCACTTTTCGCACTTGTGTTAGTGTTGAAAAACCACTTTTCGCACTTGTGTTAATGTTGAAAAACCACTTGTCGCACTTGTGTTGGTGCAGGAAACCACTTTTGCACAGGTATTAGTGTGGAAAAACCACTTTTCACACTTGTGTTAGTGTTGAAAAACCACTTTTCGCACTTGTGTTAGTGTTGAAAAAACACTTTTTGCACTTGTGTTAGTGTTGAAAAACCACTTTTCGCACTTGTGTTAGTGTTGAAAAACCACTTTTCGCACTTGTGTTGGTGCAGGAAACCACTTTTGCACTTGTATTAGTGTGGAAAAACCAATTTTCGCACTTGTGTTAGTGTTGAAAAACCACTTTTCGCACTTGTGTTAGTGTTGAAAAACCACTTTTCGCACTTATGTTGGTGCAGGAAACCACTTTTGCACTTGTATTAGTGTGGAAAAAACACTTTTCGCACTTGTGTTAGTGTTGAAAAACCACTTTTCGCACTTGTGTTAGTGTTGAAAAACCACTTTTCGCACTTGTGTTAGTGTTGAAAAACCACTTTTCGCACTCGTGTTGGTGCAGGAAACCACTTTTGCACTTGTATTAGTGTGGAAAAACCACTTTTCGCACTTGTGTTAGTGTTGAAAAACCACTTTTTGCACTTGGGTTAGTGTTGAAAAACCACTTTTCGCACTTGTGTTAGTGTTGAAAAACCACTTTTCGCACTTGTGTTGGTGCAGGAAACCACTTTTGCACTTGTATTAGTGTGGAAAAACCACTTTTCGCACTTGTTTTAGTGTTGAAAAACCACTTTTCGCACTTGTGTTAGTGTTGAAAAACCACTTTTCGCACTTGTGTTGGTGCAGGAAACCACTTTTGCACTTGTATTAGTGTGGCAAAACCACTTTTCGCACTTGTGTTGGTGCAGGAAACCACTTTGCACTTGTATTCGTGTGGAAAAACCACTTTTCGCACTTGTGTTAGTGTTGAAAAACCACTTTTCGCACTTGTGTTAGTGTTGAAAAACCACTTTTCGCACTTGTGTTGGTGCAGGAAACCACTTTTGCACTTGTATTAGTGTGGAAAAAACACTCTTTGCACTTGTGATAGTGTTGAAAAACCACTTTTCGCACTTGTGTTAGAGTTGAAAAACCACTTTTCGCACTTGTGTTGGTACAGGAAACCACTTTTTGCACTTGTGTTAGTGTGGAAAAACCACTTTTCGCACTTGTGTTAATGTTGAAAAACCACTTTTCGCACTTGTGTTAGTGTTGAAAAACCACTTTTCGCACTTGTGTTAGTGTTGAAAAACCACTTTTTGCACTTGTGTTGGTGCAGGACACCACTTTTGCACTTGTATTAGTGTGGAAAAACCACTTTTCGCACTTGTGTTAGTGTTGAAAAACCACTTTTCGCACTTGTGTTGGTGCAGGAAACCACTTTTGCACTTGTATTGGTGTGGAAAAAGAACTTTTTGCACTTGTGTCAGTGTTGAAAAACCACTTTTCGCACTTGTGTTAGTGTTGAAAAACCACTTTTCGCACTTGTGTTGGTGCAGGAAACCACTTTTGCACTTGTATTAGTGTGGAAAAAACACTTTTTGCACTTGTGATAGTGTTGAAAAACCACTTTTCGCACTTGTGTTAGTGTTGAAAAACCACTTTTCGCACTTGTGTTGGTGCAGGAAACCACTTTTGCACTTGTATTAGTGTGGAAAAACCACTTTTCGCACTTGTGTTAATGTTGAAAAACCACTTTTCGCACTTGTGTTAGTGTTGAAAAACCACTTTTCGCACTTGTGTTGGTGTTGAAAAACCACTTTTTGCACTTGTGTTGGTGCAGGAAACCACTTTTGCACTTGTATTAGTGTGGAAAAACCACTTTTCGCACTTGTGTTAGTGTTGAAAAACCACTTTTCGCACTTGGGTTAGTGTTGAAAAACCACTTTTCGCACTTGTGTTGGTGCAGGAAACCACTTTTGCACTTGTATTAGTGTGGAAAAAACACTTCTTGCACTTGTGATAGTGTTGAAAAACCACTTTTCGCACTTGTGTTAGTGTTGCAAAACCACTTTTCGCACTTGTGTTGGTGCAGGAAACCACTTTTGCACTTGTATTAGTGTGGAAAAACCACTTTTCGCACTTGTGTTAGTGTTGAAAAACCACTTTTCGCACTTGTGTTAGTGTTGAAAAACCACTTTTCGCACTTGTGTTGGTGCAGGAAACCACTTTTGCACTTGTATTAGTGTGGAAAAAACACTTCTTGCACTTGTGAAAGTGTTGAAAAACCACTTTTCGCACTTGTGTTAGTGTTGCAAAACCACTTTTTGCACTTGTGTTGGTGCAGGAAACCACTTTTGCACTTGTATTAGTGTGGAAAAACCACTTTTCGCACTTGTATTAGTGCTGAAAAACCACTTTTCGCACTTGGGTTAGTGTTGAAAAACCACTTTTCGCACTTGTGTTGGTGCAGGAAACCACTTTTGCACTTGTATTGGTGTGGAAAAAGAACTTTTCGCACTTGTGTCAGTGTTGAAAAACCACTTTTCGCACTTGTGTTAGTGTTGAAAAACCACTTTTCGCACTTGTGTTGGTGCAGGAAACCACTTTTGCACTTGTATTAGTGTGGAAAAACACTTTTTGCACTTGTGATAGTGTTGAAAAACCACTTTTCGCCCTTGTGTTAGTGTTGAAAAACCACTTTTCGCACTTGTGTTGGTGCAGGAAACCACTTTTGCACTTGTATTAGTGTGGAAAAACCACTTTTCGCACTTGTGTTAATGTTGAAAAACCACTTTTCGCACTTGTGTTAGTGTTGAAAAACCACTTTTCGCACTTGTGTTGGTGTTGAAAAACCACTTTTTGCACTTGTGTTGGTGCAGGAAACCACTTTTGCACTTGTATTAGTGTGGAAAAACCACTTTTCGCACTTGTGTTAGTGTTGAAAAACCACTTTTCGCACTTGGGTTAGTGTTGAAAAACCACTTTTCGCACTTGTGTTGGTGCAGGAAACCACTTTTGCACTTGTATTAGTGTGGAAAAAACACTTCTTGCACTTGTGATAGTGTTGAAAAACCACTTTTCGCACTTGTGTTGGTGTTGAAAAACCACTTTTTGCACTTGTGTTGGTGCAGGAAACCACTTTTGCACTTGTATTAGTGTGGAAAAACCACTTTTCGCACTTGTGTTAGTGTTGAAAAACCACTTTTCGCACTTGGGTTAGTGTTGAAAAACCACTTTTCGCACTTGTGTTGGTGCAGGAAACCACTTTTGCACTTGTATTAGTGTGGAAAAAACACTTCTTGCACTTGTGATAGTGTTGAAAAACCACTTTTCGCACTTGTGTTAGTGTTGCAAAACCACTTTTCGCACTTGTGTTGGTGCAGGAAACCACTTTTGCACTTGTATTAGTGTGGAAAAACCACTTTTCGCACTTGTGTTAGTGTTGAAAAACCACTTTTCGCACTTGTGTTAGTGTTGAAAAACCACTTTTCGCACTTGTGTTGGTGCAGGAAACCACTTTTGCACTTGTATTAGTGTGGAAAAAACACTTCTTGCACTTGTGAAAGTGTTGAAAAACCACTTTTCGCACTTGTGTTAGTGTTGCAAAACCACTTTTTGCACTTGTGTTGGTGCAGGAAACCACTTTTGCACTTGTATTAGTGTGGAAAAACCACTTTTCGCACTTGTATTAGTGCTGAAAAACCACTTTTCGCACTTGGGTTAGTGTTGAAAAACCACTTTTCGCACTTGTGTTGGTGCAGGAAACCACTTTTGCACTTGTATTGGTGTGGAAAAAGAACTTTTCGCACTTGTGTCAGTGTTGAAAAACCACTTTTCGCACTTGTGTTAGTGTTGAAAAACCACTTTTCGCACTTGTGTTGGTGCAGGAAACCACTTTTGCACTTGTATTAGTGTGGAAAAAACACTTTTTGCACTTGTGATAGTGTTGAAAAACCACTTTTCGCACTTGTGTTAGTGTTGAAAAACCACTTTTCGCACTTGTGTTGGTGCAGGAAACCACTTTTGCACTTGTATTAGTGTGGAAAACCACTTTTCGCACTTGTGTTAATGTTGAAAAACCACTTTTCGCACTTGTGTTAGTGTTGAAAAACCACTTTTCGCACTTGTGTTGGTGTTGAAAAACCACTTTTTGCACTTGTGTTGGTGCAGGAAACCACTTTTGCACTTGTATTAGTGTGGAAAAACCACTTTTCGCACTTGTGTTAGTGTTGAAAAACCACTTTTCGCACTTGGGTTAGTGTTGAAAAACCACTTTTCGCACTTGTGTTGGTGCAGGAAACCACTTTTGCACTTGTATTAGTGTGGAAAAAACACTTCTTGCACTTGTGATAGTGTTGAAAAACCACTTTTCGCACTT
>NW_027619099.1:0-53000 GCF_964187855.1 Myxine glutinosa
ACAAGTGCAAAAAGTGTTTTTCCACACTAATACAAGTGCAAAAGTGGTTCCCTGCACCAACACAAGTGCAAAAAGTGGTTTTTCAACACTAACACAAGTGCGAAAAGTGGTTTTTCAACACTATCACAAGTGCAAAAAGTGTTTTGCCACACTAATACCAGTGCAAAAGTGGGTTCCTGCACCAACACAAGTGCGAAAAGTGGTTTTTCAACACTAACACAAGTGCAAAAAGTGGTTTTTCAACACTAACACAAGTGCGAAAAGTGGTTTTTCAACACTAACACAAGTGCGAAAAGTGGTTTTTCAACACTAACACAAGTGCGAAAAGTGGTTTTTCCACACTAATACAAGTGCAAAAGTGGTTTTTCAACACTAACACAAGTGCGAAAAGTGGTTTTTCAACACTATCACAAGTGCAAAAAGTGTTTTTTCCACACTAATACAAGTGCAAAAGTGGTCTCCTGCACCAACACAAGTGCGAAAAGTGGTTTTTCAACACTAACACAAGTGCGAAAAGTGGTTTTTCAACACTATCACAAGTGCAAAAAGTGTTTTTTCCACACTAATACAAGTGCAAAAGTGGTTTCCTGCACCAACACAAGTGGAAAAGTGGATTTTCAACACTAACACAAGTGCGAAATGTGGGTTTGCAACACGAACACAAGTGCGAAAAGTGGTTTCCTTCACCAACACCAGTGCGAAAAGTGGTTTTTCAACACTAACACAAGTGCGAAAAGTGGTTTTTCCACACTAATACAAGTGCAAAAGTGGTTTCCTGCTCCAACACAAGTGCGAAAAGTGGTTTTTCAACACTAACACAAGTGCAAAAAGTGGTTTTTCAACACTAACACAAGTGCAAAAAGTGTTTTTGCCACACTAATACCAGTGCAAAAGTGGGTTCCTGCACCAACACAAGTGCGAAAAGTGGTTTTTCAACACTAACACAAGTGCAAAAAGTGGTTTTTCAACACTAACACAAGTGCGAAAAGTCGTTTTTCAACACTAACACAAGTGCGAAAAGTGGTTTTTCAACACTAACACAAGTGCGAAAAGTGGTTTTTCCACACTAATACAAGTGCAAAAGTGGTCTCCTGCACCAACACAAGTGCGAAAAGTGGTTTTTCAACACTAACACAAGTGCGAAAAGTGGTTTTTCAACACTATCACAAGTGCAAAAAGTGTTTTTTCCACACTAATACAAGTGCAAAAGTGGTTTCCTGCACCAACACAAGTGGGAAAAGTGGATTTTCAACACTAACACAAGTGCGAAATGTGGGTTTGCAACACGAACACAAGTGCGAAAAGTGGTTTCCTTCACCAACACCAGTGCGAAAAGTGGTTTTTCAACACTAACACAAGTGCGAAAAGTGGTTTTTCCACACTAATACAAGTGCAAAAGTGGTTTCCTGCTCCAACACAAGTGCGAAAAGTGGTTTTTCAACACTAACACAAGTGCAAAAAGTGGTTTTTCAACACTAACACAAGTGCGAAAAGTGGTTTTTCCACACTAATACAAGTGCAAAAGTGGTTTCCTGCACCAACACAAGTGCGAAAAGTGGTTTTCAACACTAACACAAGTGCAAAAAGTCTTTTTTCAACACTATCACAAGTGCAAAAAGTGTTTTTTCCACACTAATACAAGTGCAAAAGTGGTTTCCTGCACCAACAGTAGTGCGAAAAGTGGTTTTTCAACACTAACACAAGTGCGAAAAGTGGTTTTTCAACACTAACACAAGTGCGAAAAGTGGTTTTTCCACACTAATACAAGTGCAAAAGTGGTTTCCTGCACCAACACAAGTGCGAAAAGTGGTTTTTCAACACTAACACAAGTGCGAAAAGTGGTTTTTCAACACTAACACAAGTGCGAAAAGTGGTTTTTCAACACTAACACAAGTGCGAAAAGTGGTTTTTCAACACTAACACAAGTGCGAAAAGTGGTTTTTCCACACTAATACAAGTGCAAAAGTGGTTTCCTGCACCAACACAAGTGCGAAAAGTGGTTTTTCAACACTAACACAAGTGCGAAAAGTGGTTTTTCAACACTATCACAAGTGCAAAAAGTGTTTTTTCAACACTATCACAAGTGCAAAAAGTGTTTTTTCCACACTAATACAAGTGCAAAAGTGGTTTCCTGCACCAACAGAAGTGCGAAAAGTGGTTTTTCAACACTAACACAAGTGCAAAAAGTGGTTTTTCAACACTAACACAAGTGCGAAAAGTGGTTTTTCCACACTAATACAAGTGCAAAAGTGGTTTCCTGCACCAACACAAGTGCGAAAAGTGGTTTTTCAACACTAACACAAGTGCGAAAAGTGGTTTTTCAACACTAACACAAGTGCGAAAAGTGGTTTTTCAACAATATCACAAGTGCAAAAAGTGTTTTTCCACACTAATACAAGTGCAAAAGTGGTTCGCTGCACCAACACAAGTGCGAAAAGTGGTTTTTCAACACTAACACAAGTGCGAAAAGTGGTTTTTCAACACTATCACAAGTGCAAAAAGTGTTTTTGCCACACTAATACAAGTGCAAAAGTGGGTTCCTGCACCAACACAAGTGCGAAAAGTGGTTTTTCAACACTAACACAAGTGCGAAAAGTGGTTTTTCAACACTAACACAAGTGCGAAAAGTGGTTTTTCAACACTAACACAAGTGCGAAAAGTGGTTTTTCCACACTAATACATGTGCAAAAGTGGTTTCCTGCACCAACACAAGTGCGAAAAGTGGTTTTTCAACACGAACACAAGTGCGAAAAGTGGTTTTTCAACACTAACACAAGTGCGAACAGTGGTTTTTCAACACTATCACAATTGCAAAAAGTGTTTTTTCCACACTAATACAAGTGCAAAAGTGGTTTCCTGCACCAACACAAGTGCGAAAAGTGGTTTTTCAACACTAACACAAGTGCGAAAAGTGGTTTTTCAACACTAACACAAGTGCGAAAAGTGGTTTTTCAACACTATCACAAGTGCAAAAAGTGTTTTTTCCACACTAATACAAGTGCAAAAGTGGTCTCCTGCACCAACACAAGTGCGAAAAGTGGTTTTTCAACACTAACACAAGTGCGAAAAGTGGTTTTTCAACACTATCACAAGTGCAAAAAGTGTTTTTTCCACACTAATACAAGTGCAAAAGTGGTTTCCTGCACCAACACAAGTGGGAAAAGTGGTTTTTCAACACTAACACAAGTGCGAAAAGTGGTTTTTCAACACTAACACAAGTGCGAAAAGTGGTTTTTCCACACTAATACAAGTGCAAAAGTGGTTTCCTGCACCAACACAAGTGCGAAAAGTGGTTTTTCAACACTAACACAAGTGCGAAAAGTGGTTTTTCAACACTATCACAAGTGCAAAAAGTGTTTTTTCAACACTATCACAAGTGCAAAAAGTGTTTTTTCCACACTAATACAAGTGCAAAAGTGGTCGCCTGCACTAACACAAGTGCGAAAAGTGGTTTTTCAACACTAACACAAGTGCGAAAAGTGGTTTTTCAACACTAACACAAGTGCGAAAAGTGGTTTTTCCACACTAATACCAGTGCAAAAGTGGGTTCCTGCACCAACACAAGTGCGAAAAGTGGTTTTTCAACACTAACACAAGTGCAAAAAGTGGTTTTTCAACACTAACACAAGTGCGAAAAGTGGTTTTTCAACACTAACACAAGTGCGAAAAGTGGTTTTTCAACACTAACACAAGTGCGAAAAGTGGTTTTTCAACACTAACACAAGTGCGAAAAGTGGTTTTTCCACACTAATACAAGTGCAAAAGTGGTTTTTCAACACTAACACAAGTGCGAAAAGTGGTTTTTCAACACTATCACAAGTGCAAAAAGTGTTTTTTCCACACTAATACAAGTGCAAAAGTGGTCTCCTGCACCAACACAAGTGCGAAAAGTGGTTTTTCAACACTAACACAAGTGCGAAAAGTGGTTTTTCAACACTATCACAAGTGCAAAAAGTGTTTTTTCCACACTAATACAAGTGCAAAAGTGGTTTCCTGCACCAACACAAGTGGGAAAAGTGGATTTTCAACACTAACACAAGTGCGAAATGTGGGTTTGCAACACGAACACAAGTGCGAAAAGTGGTTTCCTTCACCAACACCAGTGCGAAAAGTGGTTTTTCAACACTAACACAAGTGCGAAAAGTGGTTTTTCCACACTAATACAAGTGCAAAAGTGGTTTCCTGCTCCAACACAAGTGCGAAAAGTGGTTTTTCAACACTAACACAAGTGCAAAAAGTGGTTTTTCAACACTAACACAAGTGCGAAAAGTGGTTTTTCCACACTAATACAAGTGCAAAAGTGGTTTCCTGCACCAACACAAGTGCGAAAAGTGGTTTTCAACACTAACACAAGTGCAAAAAGTCTTTTTTCAACACTATCACAAGTGCAAAAAGTGTTTTTTCCACACTAATACAAGTGCAAAAGTGGTTTCCTGCACCAACAGTAGTGCGAAAAGTGGTTTTTCAACACTAACACAAGTGCGAAAAGTGGTTTTTCAACACTAACACAAGTGCGAAAAGTGGTTTTTCCACACTAATACAAGTGCAAAAGTGGTTTCCTGCACCAACACAAGTGCGAAAAGTGGTTTTTCAACACTAACACAAGTGCGAAAAGTGGTTTTTCAACACTAACACAAGTGCGAAAAGTGGTTTTTCAACACTAACACAAGTGCGAAAAGTGGTTTTTCAACACTAACACAAGTGCGAAAAGTGGTTTTTCCACACTAATACAAGTGCAAAAGTGGTTTCCTGCACCAACACAAGTGCGAAAAGTGGTTTTTCAACACTAACACAAGTGCGAAAAGTGGTTTTTCAACACTATCACAAGTGCAAAAAGTGTTTTTTCAACACTATCACAAGTGCAAAAAGTGTTTTTTCCACACTAATACAAGTGCAAAAGTGGTTTCCTGCACCAACAGAAGTGCGAAAAGTGGTTTTTCAACACTAACACAAGTGCAAAAAGTGGTTTTTCAACACTAACACAAGTGCGAAAAGTGGTTTTTCCACACTAATACAAGTGCAAAAGTGGTTTCCTGCACCAACACAAGTGCGAAAAGTGGTTTTTCAACACTAACACAAGTGCGAAAAGTGGTTTTTCAACACTAACACAAGTGCGAAAAGTGGTTTTTCAACAATATCACAAGTGCAAAAAGTGTTTTTCCACACTAATACAAGTGCAAAAGTGGTTCGCTGCACCAACACAAGTGCGAAAAGTGGTTTTTCAACACTAACACAAGTGCGAAAAGTGGTTTTTCAACACTATCACAAGTGCAAAAAGTGTTTTTGCCACACTAATACAAGTGCAAAAGTGGGTTCCTGCACCAACACAAGTGCGAAAAGTGGTTTTTCAACACTAACACAAGTGCGAAAAGTGGTTTTTCAACACTAACACAAGTGCGAAAAGTGGTTTTTCAACACTAACACAAGTGCGAAAAGTGGTTTTTCCACACTAATACATGTGCAAAAGTGGTTTCCTGCACCAACACAAGTGCGAAAAGTGGTTTTTCAACACGAACACAAGTGCGAAAAGTGGTTTTTCAACACTAACACAAGTGCGAACAGTGGTTTTTCAACACTATCACAATTGCAAAAAGTGTTTTTTCCACACTAATACAAGTGCAAAAGTGGTTTCCTGCACCAACACAAGTGCGAAAAGTGGTTTTTCAACACTAACACAAGTGCGAAAAGTGGTTTTTCAACACTAACACAAGTGCGAAAAGTGGTTTTTCAACACTATCACAAGTGCAAAAAGTGTTTTTTCCACACTAATACAAGTGCAAAAGTGGTCTCCTGCACCAACACAAGTGCGAAAAGTGGTTTTTCAACACTAACACAAGTGCGAAAAGTGGTTTTTCAACACTATCACAAGTGCAAAAAGTGTTTTTTCCACACTAATACAAGTGCAAAAGTGGTTTCCTGCACCAACACAAGTGGGAAAAGTGGTTTTTCAACACTAACACAAGTGCGAAAAGTGGTTTTTCAACACTAACACAAGTGCGAAAAGTGGTTTTTCCACACTAATACAAGTGCAAAAGTGGTTTCCTGCACCAACACAAGTGCGAAAAGTGGTTTTTCAACACTAACACAAGTGCGAAAAGTGGTTTTTCAACACTATCACAAGTGCAAAAAGTGTTTTTTCAACACTATCACAAGTGCAAAAAGTGTTTTTTCCACACTAATACAAGTGCAAAAGTGGTCGCCTGCACTAACACAAGTGCGAAAAGTGGTTTTTCAACACTAACACAAGTGCGAAAAGTGGTTTTTCAACACTAACACAAGTGCGAAAAGTGGTTTTTCCACACTAATACAAGTGCAAAAGTGGTTTCCTGCACCAACACAAGTGCGAAAAGTGGTTTTTCAACACTAACACAAGTGCGAAAAGTGGTTTTTCAACACTAACACAAGTGTGAAAAGTGGTTTTTCAACACTATCACAAGTGCAAAAAGTGTTTTTTCCACACTAATACAAGTGCAAAAGTGGTCTCCTGCACTAACACAAGTGCGAAAAGTGGTTTTTCAACACTAACACAAGTGCGAAAAGTGGTTTTTCAACACTAACACAAGTGTGAAAAGTGGTTTTTCAACACTATCACAAGTGCAAAAAGTGTTTTTTCCACACTAATACAAGTGCAAAAGTGGTCTCCTGCACTAACACAAGTGCGAAAAGTGGTTTTTCAACACTAACACAAGTGCGAAAAGTGGTTTCCTTCACCAACACCATTGCGAAAAGTGGTTTTTCAACACTAACACAAGTGCGAAAAGTGGTTTTTCCACACTAATACAAGTGCAAAAGTGGTTTCCTGCTCCAACACAAGTGCGAAAAGTGGTTTTTCAACACTAACACAAGTACGAAAAGTGGTTTTTCAACACTAACACAAGTGCGAAAAGTGGTTTTTCCACACTAATACAAGTGCAAAAGTGGTTTCCTGCACCAACACAAGTGCGAAAAGTGGTTTTTCAACACTAACACAAGTGCGAAAAGTGGTTTTTCAACACTAACACAAGTGCGAAAAGTGGTTTTTCAACACTAACACAAGTGCGAAAAGTGGTTTTTCCACACTAATACAAGTGCAAAAGTGGTTTCCTGCACCAACACAAGTGCGAAAAGTGGTTTTTCAACACTAACACAAGTGCGAAAAGTGGTTTTTCAACACTAACACAAGTGTGAAAAGTGGTTTTTCAACACTATCACAAGTGCAAAAAGTGTTTTTTCCACACTAATACAAGTGCAAAAGTGGTCTCCTGCACCAACAGAAGTGCGAAAAGTGGTTTTTCAACACTAACACAAGTACGAAAAGTGGTTTTTCAACACTAACACAAGTGCGAAAAGTTGCTTTTTCCACACTAATACAAGTGCAAAAGTGGTTTCCTGCACCAACACAAGTGCGAAAAGTGGTTTTTCAACACTATCACAAGTGCAAAAAGTGTTTTTTCCACACTAATACAAGTGCAAAAGTGGTTTCCTGCACCAACAGAAGTGCGAAAAGTGGTTTTTCAACACTAACACAAGTGCGAAAAGTGGTTTTTTCAACACTAACACAAGTGCAAAAAGTGGTTTTTCCACACTAATACAAGTGCAAAAGTGGTTTCCTGCACCAACACAAGTGCGAAAAGTGGTTTTTCAACACTAACACAAGTGCGAAAAGTGGTTTTTCAACACTAACACAAGTGCGAAAAGTGGTTTTTCAACACTAACACAAGTGCGAAAAGTGGTTTTTCCACACTAATACAAGTGCAAAACTGGTTTCCTGCACCAACACAAGTGCGAAAAGTGGTTCTTCAACACTAACACAAGTGCGAAAAGTGGTTTTTCAACACTATCACAAGTGCAAAAAGTGTTTTTTCAACACTATCACAAGTGCAAAAAGTGTTTTTTCCACACTAATACAAGTGCAAAAGTGGTCTCCTGCACTAACACAAGTGCGAAAAGTGGTTTTTCAACACTAACACAAGTGCGAAAAGTGGTTTTTCAACACTAACACAAGTGCGAAAAGTGGTTTTTCCACACTAATACAAGTGCAAAAGTGGTTTCCTGCACCAACACAAGTGCGAAAAGTGGTTTTTCAACACTAACACAAGTGCGAAAAGTGGTTTTTCAACACTAACACAAGTGTGAAAAGTGGTTTTTCAACACTATCACAAGTGCAAAAAGTGTTTTTTCCACACTAATACAAGTGCAAAAGTGGTCTCCTGCACTAACACAAGTGCGAAAAGTGGTTTTTCAACACTAACACAAGTGCGAAAAGTGGTTTTTCAACACTATCACAAGTGCAAAAAGTGTTTTTTCCACACTAATACAAGTGCAAAAGTGGTTGCCTACACCAACACAAGTGGGAAAAGTGGATTTTCAACACTAACACAAGTGCGAAATGTGGGATTTCAACACTAACACAAGTGCGAAAAGTGGTTTCCTTCACCAACACCAGTGCGAAAAGTGGTTTTTCAACACTAACACAAGTGCGAAAAGTGGTTTTGCCACACTAATACAAGTGCAAAAGTGGTTTCCTGCTCCAACACAAGTGCGAAAAGTGGTTTTTCAACACTAACACAAGTACGAAAAGTGGTTTTTCAACACTAACACAAGTGCGAAAAGTGGTTTTTCCACACTAATACAAGTGCAAAAGTGGTTTCCTGCACCAACACAAGTGCGAAAAGTGGTTTTTCAACACTAACACAAGTGCAAAAATCTCTTTTTTCAACACTATCACAAGTGCAAAAAGTGTTTTTTCCACACTAATACAAGTGCAAAAGTGGTTTCCTGCACCAACAGAAGTGCGAAAAGTGGTTTTTCAACACTAACACAAGTGCGAAAAGTGGTTTTTCAACACTAACACAAGTGCGAAAAGTGGTTTTTCCACACTAATACAAGTGCAAAAGTGGTTTCCTGCACCAACACAAGTGCGAAAAGTGGTTTTTCAACACTAACACAAGTGCGAAAAGTGGTTTTTCAACACTAACACAAGTGCGAAAAGTGGTTTTTCAACACTAACACAAGTGCGAAAAGTGGTTTTTCCACACTAATACAAGTGCAAAAGTGGTTTCCTGCACCAACACAAGTGCGAAAAGTGGTTTTTCAACACTAACACAAGTGCGAAAAGTGGTTTTTCAACACTATCACAAGTGCAAAAAGTGTTTTTTCAACACTATCACAAGTGCAAAAAGTGTTTTTTCCACACTAATACAAGTGCAAAAGTGGTTTCCTGCACCAACAGAAGTGCGAAAAGTGGTTTTTCAACACTAACACAAGTGCGAAAAGTGGTTTTTCAACACTAACACAAGTGCGAAAAGTGGTTTTTCCACACTAATGCAAGTGCAAAAGTGGTTTCCTGCACCAACACAAGTGCGAAAAGTGGTTTTTTAACACTAACACAAGTGCGAAAAGTGGTTTTTCAACACTAACACAAGTGCGAAAAGTGGTTTTTCAACAATATCACAAGTGCAAAAAGTGTTTTTCCACACTAATACAAGTGCAAAAGTGGTTCCCTGCACCAACACAAGTGCAAAAAGTGGTTTTTCAACACTAACACAAGTGCGAAAAGTGGTTTTTCAACACTATCACAAGTGCAAAAAGTGTTTTTGCCACACTAATACCAGTGCAAAAGTGGGTTCCTGCACCAACACAAGTGCGAAAAGTGGTTTTTCAACACTAACACAAGTGCAAAAAGTGGTTTTTCAACACTAACACAAGTGCGAAAAGTGGTTTTTCAACACTAACACAAGTGCGAAAAGTGGTTTTTCAACACTAACACAAGTGCGAAAAGTGGTTTTTCCACACTAATACAAGTGCAAAAGTGGTTTTTCAACACTAACACAAGTGCGAAAAGTGGTTTTTCAACACTATCACAAGTGCAAAAAGTGTTTTTTCCACACTAATACAAGTGCAAAAGTGGTCTCCTGCACCAACACAAGTGCGAAAAGTGGTTTTTCAACACTAACACAAGTGCGAAAAGTGGTTTTTCAACACTATCACAAGTGCAAAAAGTGTTTTTTCCACACTAATACAAGTGCAAAAGTGGTTTCCTGCACCAACACAAGTGGGAAAAGTGGATTTTCAACACTAACACAAGTGCGAAATGTGGATTTGCAACACGAACACAAGTGCGAAAAGTGGTTTCCTTCACCAACACCAGTGCGAAAAGTGGTTTTTCAACACTAACACAAGTGCGAAAAGTGGTTTTTCCACACTAATACAAGTGCAAAAGTGGTTTCCTGCTCCAACACAAGTGCGAAAAGTGGTTTTTCAACACTAACACAAGTGCAAAAAGTGGTTTTTCAACACTAACACAAGTGCAAAAAGTGTTTTTGCCACACTAATACCAGTGCAAAAGTGGGTTCCTGCACCAACACAAGTGCGAAAAGTGGTTTTTCAACACTAACACAAGTGCAAAAAGTGGTTTTTCAACACTAACACAAGTGCGAAAAGTCGTTTTTCAACACTAACACAAGTGCGAAAAGTGGTTTTTCAACACTAACACAAGTGCGAAAAGTGGTTTTTCCACACTAATACAAGTGCAAAAGTGGTTTTTCAACACTAACACAAGTGCGAAAAGTGGTTTTTCAACACTATCACAAGTGCAAAAAGTGTTTTTTCCACACTAATACAAGTGCAAAAGTGGTCTCCTGCACCAACACAAGTGCGAAAAGTGGTTTTTCAACACTAACACAAGTGCGAAAAGTGGTTTTTCAACACTATCACAAGTGCAAAAAGTGTTTTTTCCACACTAATACAAGTGCAAAAGTGGTTTCCTGCACCAACACAAGTGGGAAAAGTGGATTTTCAACACTAACACAAGTGCGAAATGTGGGTTTGCAACACGAACACAAGTGCGAAAAGTGGTTTCCTTCACCAACACCAGTGCGAAAAGTGGTTTTTCAACACTAACACAAGTGCGAAAAGTGGTTTTTCCACACTAATACAAGTGCAAAAGTGGTTTCCTGCTCCAACACAAGTGCGAAAAGTGGTTTTTCAACACTAACACAAGTGCAAAAAGTGGTTTTTCAACACTAACACAAGTGCGAAAAGTGGTTTTTCCACACTAATACAAGTGCAAAAGTGGTTTCCTGCACCAACACAAGTGCGAAAAGTGGTTTTCAACACTAACACAAGTGCAAAAAGTCTTTTTTCAACACTATCACAAGTGCAAAAAGTGTTTTTTCCACACTAATACAAGTGCAAAAGTGGTTTCCTGCACCAACAGTAGTGCGAAAAGTGGTTTTTCAACACTAACACAAGTGCGAAAAGTGGTTTTTCAACACTAACACAAGTGCGAAAAGTGGTTTTTCCACACTAATACAAGTGCAAAAGTGGTTTCCTGCACCAACACAAGTGCGAAAAGTGGTTTTTCAACACTAACACAAGTGCGAAAAGTGGTTTTTCAACACTAACACAAGTGCGAAAAGTGGTTTTTCAACACTAACACAAGTGCGAAAAGTGGTTTTTCAACACTAACACAAGTGCGAAAAGTGGTTTTTCCACACTAATACAAGTGCAAAAGTGGTTTCCTGCACCAACACAAGTGCGAAAAGTGGTTTTTCAACACTAACACAAGTGCGAAAAGTGGTTTTTCAACACTATCACAAGTGCAAAAAGTGTTTTTTCAACACTATCACAAGTGCAAAAAGTGTTTTTTCCACACTAATACAAGTGCAAAAGTGGTTTCCTGCACCAACAGAAGTGCGAAAAGTGGTTTTTCAACACTAACACAAGTGCAAAAAGTGGTTTTTCAACACTAACACAAGTGCGAAAAGTGGTTTTTCCACACTAATACAAGTGCAAAAGTGGTTTCCTGCACCAACACAAGTGCGAAAAGTGGTTTTTCAACACTAACACAAGTGCGAAAAGTGGTTTTTCAACACTAACACAAGTGCGAAAAGTGGTTTTTCAACAATATCACAAGTGCAAAAAGTGTTTTTCCACACTAATACAAGTGCAAAAGTGGTTCGCTGCACCAACACAAGTGCGAAAAGTGGTTTTTCAACACTAACACAAGTGCGAAAAGTGGTTTTTCAACACTATCACAAGTGCAAAAAGTGTTTTTGCCACACTAATACAAGTGCAAAAGTGGGTTCCTGCACCAACACAAGTGCGAAAAGTGGTTTTTCAACACTAACACAAGTGCGAAAAGTGGTTTTTCAACACTAACACAAGTGCGAAAAGTGGTTTTTCAACACTAACACAAGTGCGAAAAGTGGTTTTTCCACACTAATACATGTGCAAAAGTGGTTTCCTGCACCAACACAAGTGCGAAAAGTGGTTTTTCAACACGAACACAAGTGCGAAAAGTGGTTTTTCAACACTAACACAAGTGCGAACAGTGGTTTTTCAACACTATCACAATTGCAAAAAGTGTTTTTTCCACACTAATACAAGTGCAAAAGTGGTTTCCTGCACCAACACAAGTGCGAAAAGTGGTTTTTCAACACTAACACAAGTGCGAAAAGTGGTTTTTCAACACTAACACAAGTGCGAAAAGTGGTTTTTCAACACTATCACAAGTGCAAAAAGTGTTTTTTCCACACTAATACAAGTGCAAAAGTGGTCTCCTGCACCAACACAAGTGCGAAAAGTGGTTTTTCAACACTAACACAAGTGCGAAAAGTGGTTTTTCAACACTATCACAAGTGCAAAAAGTGTTTTTTCCACACTAATACAAGTGCAAAAGTGGTTTCCTGCACCAACACAAGTGGGAAAAGTGGTTTTTCAACACTAACACAAGTGCGAAAAGTGGTTTTTCAACACTAACACAAGTGCGAAAAGTGGTTTTTCCACACTAATACAAGTGCAAAAGTGGTTTCCTGCACCAACACAAGTGCGAAAAGTGGTTTTTCAACACTAACACAAGTGCGAAAAGTGGTTTTTCAACACTATCACAAGTGCAAAAAGTGTTTTTTCAACACTATCACAAGTGCAAAAAGTGTTTTTTCCACACTAATACAAGTGCAAAAGTGGTCGCCTGCACTAACACAAGTGCGAAAAGTGGTTTTTCAACACTAACACAAGTGCGAAAAGTGGTTTTTCAACACTAACACAAGTGCGAAAAGTGGTTTTTCCACACTAATACCAGTGCAAAAGTGGGTTCCTGCACCAACACAAGTGCGAAAAGTGGTTTTTCAACACTAACACAAGTGCAAAAAGTGGTTTTTCAACACTAACACAAGTGCGAAAAGTGGTTTTTCAACACTAACACAAGTGCGAAAAGTGGTTTTTCAACACTAACACAAGTGCGAAAAGTGGTTTTTCAACACTAACACAAGTGCGAAAAGTGGTTTTTCCACACTAATACAAGTGCAAAAGTGGTTTTTCAACACTAACACAAGTGCGAAAAGTGGTTTTTCAACACTATCACAAGTGCAAAAAGTGTTTTTTCCACACTAATACAAGTGCAAAAGTGGTCTCCTGCACCAACACAAGTGCGAAAAGTGGTTTTTCAACACTAACACAAGTGCGAAAAGTGGTTTTTCAACACTATCACAAGTGCAAAAAGTGTTTTTTCCACACTAATACAAGTGCAAAAGTGGTTTCCTGCACCAACACAAGTGGGAAAAGTGGATTTTCAACACTAACACAAGTGCGAAATGTGGGTTTGCAACACGAACACAAGTGCGAAAAGTGGTTTCCTTCACCAACACCAGTGCGAAAAGTGGTTTTTCAACACTAACACAAGTGCGAAAAGTGGTTTTTCCACACTAATACAAGTGCAAAAGTGGTTTCCTGCTCCAACACAAGTGCGAAAAGTGGTTTTTCAACACTAACACAAGTGCAAAAAGTGGTTTTTCAACACTAACACAAGTGCGAAAAGTGGTTTTTCCACACTAATACAAGTGCAAAAGTGGTTTCCTGCACCAACACAAGTGCGAAAAGTGGTTTTCAACACTAACACAAGTGCAAAAAGTCTTTTTTCAACACTATCACAAGTGCAAAAAGTGTTTTTTCCACACTAATACAAGTGCAAAAGTGGTTTCCTGCACCAACAGTAGTGCGAAAAGTGGTTTTTCAACACTAACACAAGTGCGAAAAGTGGTTTTTCAACACTAACACAAGTGCGAAAAGTGGTTTTTCCACACTAATACAAGTGCAAAAGTGGTTTCCTGCACCAACACAAGTGCGAAAAGTGGTTTTTCAACACTAACACAAGTGCGAAAAGTGGTTTTTCAACACTAACACAAGTGCGAAAAGTGGTTTTTCAACACTAACACAAGTGCGAAAAGTGGTTTTTCAACACTAACACAAGTGCGAAAAGTGGTTTTTCCACACTAATACAAGTGCAAAAGTGGTTTCCTGCACCAACACAAGTGCGAAAAGTGGTTTTTCAACACTAACACAAGTGCGAAAAGTGGTTTTTCAACACTATCACAAGTGCAAAAAGTGTTTTTTCAACACTATCACAAGTGCAAAAAGTGTTTTTTCCACACTAATACAAGTGCAAAAGTGGTTTCCTGCACCAACAGAAGTGCGAAAAGTGGTTTTTCAACACTAACACAAGTGCAAAAAGTGGTTTTTCAACACTAACACAAGTGCGAAAAGTGGTTTTTCCACACTAATACAAGTGCAAAAGTGGTTTCCTGCACCAACACAAGTGCGAAAAGTGGTTTTTCAACACTAACACAAGTGCGAAAAGTGGTTTTTCAACACTAACACAAGTGCGAAAAGTGGTTTTTCAACAATATCACAAGTGCAAAAAGTGTTTTTCCACACTAATACAAGTGCAAAAGTGGTTCGCTGCACCAACACAAGTGCGAAAAGTGGTTTTTCAACACTAACACAAGTGCGAAAAGTGGTTTTTCAACACTATCACAAGTGCAAAAAGTGTTTTTGCCACACTAATACAAGTGCAAAAGTGGGTTCCTGCACCAACACAAGTGCGAAAAGTGGTTTTTCAACACTAACACAAGTGCGAAAAGTGGTTTTTCAACACTAACACAAGTGCGAAAAGTGGTTTTTCAACACTAACACAAGTGCGAAAAGTGGTTTTTCCACACTAATACATGTGCAAAAGTGGTTTCCTGCACCAACACAAGTGCGAAAAGTGGTTTTTCAACACGAACACAAGTGCGAAAAGTGGTTTTTCAACACTAACACAAGTGCGAACAGTGGTTTTTCAACACTATCACAATTGCAAAAAGTGTTTTTTCCACACTAATACAAGTGCAAAAGTGGTTTCCTGCACCAACACAAGTGCGAAAAGTGGTTTTTCAACACTAACACAAGTGCGAAAAGTGGTTTTTCAACACTAACACAAGTGCGAAAAGTGGTTTTTCAACACTATCACAAGTGCAAAAAGTGTTTTTTCCACACTAATACAAGTGCAAAAGTGGTCTCCTGCACCAACACAAGTGCGAAAAGTGGTTTTTCAACACTAACACAAGTGCGAAAAGTGGTTTTTCAACACTATCACAAGTGCAAAAAGTGTTTTTTCCACACTAATACAAGTGCAAAAGTGGTTTCCTGCACCAACACAAGTGGGAAAAGTGGTTTTTCAACACTAACACAAGTGCGAAAAGTGGTTTTTCAACACTAACACAAGTGCGAAAAGTGGTTTTTCCACACTAATACAAGTGCAAAAGTGGTTTCCTGCACCAACACAAGTGCGAAAAGTGGTTTTTCAACACTAACACAAGTGCGAAAAGTGGTTTTTCAACACTATCACAAGTGCAAAAAGTGTTTTTTCAACACTATCACAAGTGCAAAAAGTGTTTTTTCCACACTAATACAAGTGCAAAAGTGGTCGCCTGCACTAACACAAGTGCGAAAAGTGGTTTTTCAACACTAACACAAGTGCGAAAAGTGGTTTTTCAACACTAACACAAGTGCGAAAAGTGGTTTTTCCACACTAATACAAGTGCAAAAGTGGTTTCCTGCACCAACACAAGTGCGAAAAGTGGTTTTTCAACACTAACACAAGTGCGAAAAGTGGTTTTTCAACACTAACACAAGTGTGAAAAGTGGTTTTTCAACACTATCACAAGTGCAAAAAGTGTTTTTTCCACACTAATACAAGTGCAAAAGTGGTCTCCTGCACTAACACAAGTGCGAAAAGTGGTTTTTCAACACTAACACAAGTGCGAAAAGTGGTTTTTCAACACTAACACAAGTGTGAAAAGTGGTTTTTCAACACTATCACAAGTGCAAAAAGTGTTTTTTCCACACTAATACAAGTGCAAAAGTGGTCTCCTGCACTAACACAAGTGCGAAAAGTGGTTTTTCAACACTAACACAAGTGCGAAAAGTGGTTTCCTTCACCAACACCATTGCGAAAAGTGGTTTTTCAACACTAACACAAGTGCGAAAAGTGGTTTTTCCACACTAATACAAGTGCAAAAGTGGTTTCCTGCTCCAACACAAGTGCGAAAAGTGGTTTTTCAACACTAACACAAGTACGAAAAGTGGTTTTTCAACACTAACACAAGTGCGAAAAGTGGTTTTTCCACACTAATACAAGTGCAAAAGTGGTTTCCTGCACCAACACAAGTGCGAAAAGTGGTTTTTCAACACTAACACAAGTGCAAAAACTCTTTTTTCAACACTATCACAAGTGCAAAAAGTGTTTTTTCCACACTAATACAAGTGCAAAAGTGGTTTCCTGCACCAACAGAAGTGCGAAAAGTGGTTTTTCAACACTAACACAAGTGCGAAAAGTGGTTTTTCAACACTAACACAAGTGCAAAAAGTGGTTTTTCCACACTAATACAAGTGCAAAAGTGGTTTCCTGCACCAACACAAGTGCGAAAAGTGGTTTTTCAACACTAACACAAGTGCGAAAAGTGGTTTTCAACACTAACACAAGTGCGAAAAGTGGTTTTTCAACACTAACACAAGTGCGAAAAGTGGTTTTTCCACACTAATACAAGTGCAAAACTGGTTTCCTGCACCAACACAAGTGCGAAAAGTGGTTTTTCAACACTAACACAAGTGCGAAAAGTGGTTTTTCAACACTATCACAAGTGCAAAAAGTGTTTTTTCAACACTATCACAAGTGCAAAAAGTGTTTTTTCCACACTAATACAAGTGCAAAAGTGGTCTCCTGCACTAACACAAGTGCGAAAAGTGGTTTTTCAACACTAACACAAGTGCGAAAAGTGGTTTTTCAACACTAACACAAGTGCGAAAAGTGGTTTTTCCACACTAATACAAGTGCAAAAGTGGTTCCTGCACCAACACAAGTGCGAAAAGTGGTTTTTCAACACTAACACAAGTGCGAAAAGTGGTTTTTCAACACTAACACAAGTGTGAAAAGTGGTTTTTCAACACTATCACAAGTGCAAAAAGTGTTTTTTCCACACTAATACAAGTGCAAAAGTGGTCTCCTGCACCAACAGAAGTGCGAAAAGTGGTTTTTCAACACTAACACAAGTACGAAAAGTGGTTTTTCAACACTAACACAAGTGCGAAAAGTGGTTTTTCCACACTAATACAAGTGCAAAAGTGGTTTCCTGCACCAACACAAGTGCGAAAAGTGGTTTTTCAACACTAACACAAGTGCAAAAACTCTTTTTTCAACACTATCACAAGTGCAAAAAGTGTTTTTTCCACACTAATACAAGTGCAAAAGTGGTTTCCTGCACCAACAGAAGTGCGAAAAGTGGTTTTTCAACACTAACACAAGTGCGAAAAGTGGTTTTTCAACACTAACACAAGTGCAAAAAGTGGTTTTTCCACACTAATACAAGTGCAAAAGTGGTTTCCTGCACCAACAGAAGTGCGAAAAGTGGTTTTTCAACACCAACACAAGTGCGAAAAGTGGTTTTTCAACACGAACACAAGTGCGAAAAGTGGTTTTTCAACACTAACACAAGTGCGAACAGTGGTTTTTCAACACTATCACAATTGCAAAAAGTGTTTTTTCCACACTAATACAAGTGCAAAAGTGGTTTCCTGCACCAACACAAGTGCGAAAAGTGGTTTTTCAACACTAACACAAGTGCGAAAAGTGGTTTTTCAACACTAACACAAGTGCGAAAAGTGGTTTTTCAACACTATCACAAGTGCAAAAAGTGTTTTTTCCACACTAATACAAGTGCAAAAGTGGTCTCCTGCACCAACACAAGTGCGAAAAGTGGTTTTTCAACACTAACACAAGTGCGAAAAGTGGTTTTTCAACACTATCACAAGTGCAAAAAGTGTTTTTTCCACACTAATACAAGTGCAAAAGTGGTTTCCTGCACCAACACAAGTGGGAAAAGTGGTTTTTCAACACTAACACAAGTGCGAAAAGTGGTTTTTCAACACTAACACAAGTGCGAAAAGTGGTTTTTCCACACTAATACAAGTGCAAAAGTGGTTTCCTGCACCAACACAAGTGCGAAAAGTGGTTTTTCAACACTAACACAAGTGCGAAAAGTGGTTTTTCAACACTATCACAAGTGCAAAAAGTGTTTTTTCAACACTATCACAAGTGCAAAAAGTGTTTTTTCCACACTAATACAAGTGCAAAAGTGGTCGCCTGCACTAACACAAGTGCGAAAAGTGGTTTTTCAACACTAACACAAGTGCGAAAAGTGGTTTTTCAACACTAACACAAGTGCGAAAAGTGGTTTTTCCACACTAATACAAGTGCAAAAGTGGTTTCCTGCACCAACACAAGTGCGAAAAGTGGTTTTTCAACACTAACACAAGTGCGAAAAGTGGTTTTTCAACACTAACACAAGTGTGAAAAGTGGTTTTTCAACACTATCACAAGTGCAAAAAGTGTTTTTTCCACACTAATACAAGTGCAAAAGTGGTCTCCTGCACTAACACAAGTGCGAAAAGTGGTTTTTCAACACTAACACAAGTGCGAAAAGTGGTTTTTCAACACTAACACAAGTGTGAAAAGACGTTTTTCAACACTATCACAAGTGCAAAAAGTGTTTTTTCCACACTAATACAAGTGCAAAAGTGGTCTCCTGCACTAACACAAGTGCGAAAAGTGGTTTTTCAACACTAACACAAGTGCGAAAAGTGGTTTCCTTCACCAACACCATTGCGAAAAGTGGTTTTTCAACACTAACATAAGTGCGAAAAGTGGTTTTTCCACACTAATACAAGTGCAAAAGTGGTTTCCTGCTCCAACACAAGTGCGAAAAGTGGTTTTTCAACACTAACACAAGTACGAAAAGTGGTTTTTCAACACTAACACAAGTGCGAAAAGTGGTTTTTCCACACTAATACAAGTGCAAAAGTGGTTTCCTGCACCAACACAAGTGCGAAAAGTGGTTTTTCAACACTAACACAAGTGCAAAAACTCTTTTTTCAACACTATCACAAGTGCAAAAAGTGTTTTTTCCACACTAATACAAGTGCAAAAGTGGTTTCCTGCACCAACAGAAGTGCGAAAAGTGGTTTTTCAACACTAACACAAGTGCGAAAAGTGGTTTTTCAACACTAACACAAGTGCAAAAAGTGGTTTTTCCACACTAATACAAGTGCAAAAGTGGTTTCCTGCACCAACACAAGTGCGAAAAGTGGTTTTTCAACACTAACACAAGTGCGAAAAGTGGTTTTTCAACACTAACACAAGTGCGAAAAGTGGTTTTTCAACACTAACACAAGTGCGAAAAGTGGTTTTTCCACACTAATACAAGTGCAAAACTGGTTTCCTGCACCAACACAAGTGCGAAAAGTGGTTTTTCAACACGAACACAAGTGCGAAAAGTGGTTTTTCAACACTATCACAAGTGCAAAAAGTGTTTTTTCAACACTATCACAAGTGCAAAAAGTGTTTTTTCCACACTAATACAAGTGCAAAAGTGGTCTCCTGCACTAACACAAGTGCGAAAAGTGGTTTTTCAACACTAACACAAGTGCGAAAAGTGGTTTTTCAACACTAACACAAGTGCGAAAAGTGGTTTTTCCACACTAATACAAGTGCAAAAGTGGTTTCCTGCACCAACACAAGTGCGAAAAGTGGTTTTTCAACACTAACACAAGTGCGAAAAGTGGTTTTTCAACACTAACACAAGTGTGAAAAGTGGTTTTTCAACACTATCACAAGTGCAAAAAGTGTTTTTTCCACACTAATACAAGTGCAAAAGTGGTCTCCTGCACCAACAGAAGTGCGAAAAGTGGTTTTTCAACACTAACACAAGTACGAAAAGTGGTTTTTCAACACTAACACAAGTGCGAAAAGTGGTTTTTCCACACTAATACAAGTGCAAAAGTGGTTTCCTGCACCAACACAAGTGCGAAAAGTGGTTTTTCAACACTAACACAAGTGCAAAAACTCTTTTTTCAACACTATCACAAGTGCAAAAAGTGTTTTTTCCACACTAATACAAGTGCAAAAGTGGTTTCCTGCACCAACAGAAGTGCGAAAAGTGGTTTTTCAACACTAACACAAGTGTGAAAAGTGGTTTTTCAACACTAACACAAGTGCAAAAAGTGGTTTTTCCACACTAATACAAGTGCAAAAGTGGTTTCCTGCACCAACACAAGTGCGAAAAGTGGTTTTTCAACACTAACACAAGTGCGAAAAGTGGTTTTTCAACACTAACACAAGTGCGAAAAGTGGTTTTTCAACACTAACACAAGTGCGAAAAGTGGTTTTTCCACACTAATACAAGTGCAAAACTGGTTTCCTGCACCAACACAAGTGCGAAAAGTGGTTTTTCAACACTAACACAAGTGCGAAAAGTGGTTTTTCAACACTATCACAAGTGCAAAAAGTGTTTTTTCAACACTATCACAAGTGCAAAAAGTGTTTTTTCCACACTAATACAAGTGCAAAAGTGGTCTCCTGCACTAACACAAGTGCGAAAAGTGGTTTTTCAACACTAACACAAGTGCGAAAAGTGGTTTTTCAACACTAACACAAGTGCGAAAAGTGGTTTTTCCACACTAATACAAGTGCAAAAGTGGTTTCCTGCACCAACACAAGTGCGAAAAGTGGTTTTTCAACACTAACACAAGTGCGAAAAGTGGTTTTTCAACACTAACACAAGTGTGAAAAGTGGTTTTTCAACACTATCACAAGTGCAAAAAGTGTTTTTTCCACACTAATACAAGTGCAAAAGTGGTCTCCTGCACTAACACAAGTGCGAAAAGTGGTTTTTCAACACTAACACAAGTGCGAAAAGTGGTTTTTCAACACTATCACAAGTGCAAAAAGTGTTTTTTCCACACTAATACAAGTGCAAAAGTGGTTGCCTACACCAACACAAGTGGGAAAAGTGGATTTTCAACACTAACACAAGTGCGAAATGTGGGATTTCAACACTAACACAAGTGCGAAAAGTGGTTTCCTTCACCAACACCAGTGCGAAAAGTGGTTTTTCAACACTAACACAAGTGCGAAAAGTGGTTTTGCCACACTAATACAAGTGCAAAAGTGGTTTCCTGCTCCAACACAAGTGCGAAAAGTGGTTTTTCAACACTAACACAAGTACGAAAAGTGGTTTTTCAACACTAACACAAGTGCGAAAAGTGGTTTTTCCACACTAATACAAGTGCAAAAGTGGTTTCCTGCACCAACACAAGTGCGAAAAGTGGTTTTTCAACACTAACACAAGTGCAAAAATCTCTTTTTTCAACACTATCACAAGTGCAAAAAGTGTTTTTTCCACACTAATACAAGTGCAAAAGTGGTTTCCTGCACCAACAGAAGTGCGAAAAGTGGTTTTTCAACACTAACACAAGTGCGAAAAGTGGTTTTTCAACACTAACACAAGTGCGAAAAGTGGTTTTTCCACACTAATACAAGTGCAAAAGTGGTTTCCTGCACCAACACAAGTGCGAAAAGTGGTTTTTCAACACTAACACAAGTGCGAAAAGTGGTTTTTCAACACTAACACAAGTGCGAAAAGTGGTTTTTCAACACTAACACAAGTGCGAAAAGTGGTTTTTCCACACTAATACAAGTGCAAAAGTGGTTTCCTGCACCAACACAAGTGCGAAAAGTGGTTTTTCAACACTAACACAAGTGCGAAAAGTGGTTTTTCAACACTATCACAAGTGCAAAAAGTGTTTTTTCAACACTATCACAAGTGCAAAAAGTGTTTTTTCCACACTAATACAAGTGCAAAAGTGGTTTCCTGCACCAACAGAAGTGCAAAAAGTGGTTTTTCAACACTAACACAAGTGCGAAAAGTGGTTTTTCAACACTATCACAAGTGCAAAAAGTGTTTTTGCCACACTAATACCAGTGCAAAAGTGGGTTCCTGCACCAACACAAGTGCGAAAAGTGGTTTTTCAACACTAACACAAGTGCAAAAAGTGGTTTTTCAACACTAACACAAGTGCGAAAAGTGGTTTTTCAACACTAACACAAGTGCGAAAAGTGGTTTTTCAACACTAACACAAGTGCGAAAAGTGGTTTTTCCACACTAATACAAGTGCAAAAGTGGTTTTTCAACACTAACACAAGTGCGAAAAGTGGTTTTTCAACACTATCACAAGTGCAAAAAGTGTTTTTTCCACACTAATACAAGTGCAAAAGTGGTCTCCTGCACCAACACAAGTGCGAAAAGTGGTTTTTCAACACTAACACAAGTGCGAAAAGTGGTTTTTCAACACTATCACAAGTGCAAAAAGTGTTTTTTCCACACTAATACAAGTGCAAAAGTGGTTTCCTGCACCAACACAAGTGGGAAAAGTGGATTTTCAACACTAACACAAGTGCGAAATGTGTGTTTGCAACACGAACACAAGTGCGAAAAGTGGTTTCCTTCACCAACACCAGTGCGAAAAGTGGTTTTTCAACACTAACACAAGTGCGAAAAGTGGTTTTTCCACACTAATACAAGTGCAAAAGTGGTTTCCTGCTCCAACACAAGTGCGAAAAGTGGTTTTTCAACACTAACACAAGTGCAAAAAGTGGTTTTTCAACACTAACACAAGTGCGAAAAGTGGTTTTTCCACACTAATACAAGTGCAAAAGTGGTTTCCTGCACCAACACAAGTGCGAAAAGTGGTTTTCAACACTAACACAAGTGCAAAAAGTCTTTTTTCAACACTATCACAAGTGCAAAAAGTGTTTTTTCCACACTAATACAAGTGCAAAAGTGGTTTCCTGCACCAACAGTAGTGCGAAAAGTGGTTTTTCAACACTAACACAAGTGCGAAAAGTGGTTTTTCAACACTAACACAAGTGCGAAAAGTGGTTTTTCCACACTAATACAAGTGCAAAAGTGGTTTCCTGCACCAACACAAGTGCGAAAAGTGGTTTTTCAACACTAACACAAGTGCGAAAAGTGGTTTTTCAACACTAACACAAGTGCGAAAAGTGGTTTTTCAACACTAACACAAGTGCGAAAAGTGGTTTTTCAACACTAACACAAGTGCGAAAAGTGGTTTTTCCACACTAATACAAGTGCAAAAGTGGTTTCCTGCACCAACACAAGTGCGAAAAGTGGTTTTTCAACACTAACACAAGTGCGAAAAGTGGTTTTTCAACACTATCACAAGTGCAAAAAGTGTTTTTTCAACACTATCACAAGTGCAAAAAGTGTTTTTTCCACACTAATACAAGTGCAAAAGTGGTTTCCTGCACCAACAGAAGTGCGAAAAGTGGTTTTTCAACACTAACACAAGTGCAAAAAGTGGTTTTTCAACACTAACACAAGTGCGAAAAGTGGTTTTTCCACACTAATACAAGTGCAAAAGTGGTTTCCTGCACCAACACAAGTGCGAAAAGTGGTTTTTCAACACTAACACAAGTGCGAAAAGTGGTTTTTCAACACTAACACAAGTGCGAAAAGTGGTTTTTCAACAATATCACAAGTGCAAAAAGTGTTTTTCCACACTAATACAAGTGCAAAAGTGGTTCGCTGCACCAACACAAGTGCGAAAAGTGGTTTTTCAACACTAACACAAGTGCGAAAAGTGGTTTTTCAACACTATCACAAGTGCAAAAAGTGTTTTTGCCACACTAATACAAGTGCAAAAGTGGGTTCCTGCACCAACACAAGTGCGAAAAGTGGTTTTTCAACACTAACACAAGTGCGAAAAGTGGTTTTTCAACACTAACACAAGTGCGAAAAGTGGTTTTTCAACACTAACACAAGTGCGAAAAGTGGTTTTTCCACACTAATACATGTGCAAAAGTGGTTTCCTGCACCAACACAAGTGCGAAAAGTGGTTTTTCAACACGAACACAAGTGCGAAAAGTGGTTTTTCAACACTAACACAAGTGCGAACAGTGGTTTTTCAACACTATCACAATTGCAAAAAGTGTTTTTTCCACACTAATACAAGTGCAAAAGTGGTTTCCTGCACCAACACAAGTGCGAAAAGTGGTTTTTCAACACTAACACAAGTGCGAAAAGTGGTTTTTCAACACTAACACAAGTGCGAAAAGTGGTTTTTCAACACTATCACAAGTGCAAAAAGTGTTTTTTCCACACTAATACAAGTGCAAAAGTGGTCTCCTGCACCAACACAAGTGCGAAAAGTGGTTTTTCAACACTAACACAAGTGCGAAAAGTGGTTTTTCAACACTATCACAAGTGCAAAAAGTGTTTTTTCCACACTAATACAAGTGCAAAAGTGGTTTCCTGCACCAACACAAGTGGGAAAAGTGGTTTTTCAACACTAACACAAGTGCGAAAAGTGGTTTTTCAACACTAACACAAGTGCAAAAAGTGGTTTTTCCACACTAATACAAGTGCAAAAGTGGTTTCCTGCACCAACACAAGTGCGAAAAGTGGTTTTTCAACACTAACACAAGTGCGAAAAGTGGTTTTTCAACACTATCACAAGTGCAAAAAGTGTTTTTTCAACACTATCACAAGTGCAAAAAGTGTTTTTTCCACACTAATACAAGTGCAAAAGTGGTCGCCTGCACTAACACAAGTGCGAAAAGTGGTTTTTCAACACTAACACAAGTGCGAAAAGTGGTTTTTCAACACTAACACAAGTGCGAAAAGTGGTTTTTCCACACTAATACAAGTGCAAAAGTGGTTTCCTGCACCAACACAAGTGCGAAAAGTGGTTTTTCAACACTAACACAAGTGCGAAAAGTGGTTTTTCAACACTAACACAAGTGTGAAAAGTGGTTTTTCAACACTATCACAAGTGCAAAAAGTGTTTTTTCCACACTAATACAAGTGCAAAAGTGGTCTCCTGCACTAACACAAGTGCGAAAAGTGGTTTTTCAACACTAACACAAGTGCGAAAAGTGGTTTTTCAACACTAACACAAGTGTGAAAAGTGGTTTTTCAACACTATCACAAGTGCAAAAAGTGTTTTTTCCACACTAATACAAGTGCAAAAGTGGTCTCCTGCACTAACACAAGTGCGAAAAGTGGTTTTTCAACACTAACACAAGTGCGAAAAGTGGTTTCCTTCACCAACACCATTGCGAAAAGTGGTTTTTCAACACTAACACAAGTGCGAAAAGTGGTTTTTCCACACTAATACAAGTGCAAAAGTGGTTTCCTGCTCCAACACAAGTGCGAAAAGTGGTTTTTCAACACTAACACAAGTACGAAAAGTGGTTTTTCAACACTAACACAAGTGCGAAAAGTGGTTTTTCCACACTAATACAAGTGCAAAAGTGGTTTCCTGCACCAACACAAGTGCGAAAAGTGGTTTTTCAACACTAACACAAGTGCAAAAACTCTTTTTTCAACACTATCACAAGTGCAAAAAGTGTTTTTTCCACACTAATACAAGTGCAAAAGTGTTTTCCTGCACCAACAGAAGTGCGAAAAGTGGTTTTTCAACACTAACACAAGTGCGAAAAGTGGTTTTTCAACACTAACACAAGTGCAAAAAGTGGTTTTTCCACACTAATACAAGTGCAAAAGTGGTTTCCTGCACCAACACAAGTGCGAAAAGTGGTTTTTCAACACTAACACAAGTGCGAAAAGTGGTTTTTCAACACTAACACAAGTGCGAAAAGTGGTTTTTCAACACTAACACAAGTGCGAAAAGTGGTTTTTCCACACTAATACAAGTGCAAAACTGGTTTCCTGCACCAACACAAGTGCGAAAAGTGGTTTTTCAACACTAACACAAGTGCGAAAAGTGGTTTTTCAACACTATCACAAGTGCAAAAAGTGTTTTTTCAACACTATCACAAGTGCAAAAAGTGTTTTTTCCACACTAATACAAGTGCAAAAGTGGTCTCCTGCACTAACACAAGTGCGAAAAGTGGTTTTTCAACACTAACACAAGTGCGAAAAGTGGTTTTTCAACACTAACACAAGTGCGAAAAGTGGTTTTTCCACACTAATACAAGTGCAAAAGTGGTTTCCTGCACCAACACAAGTGCGAAAAGTGGTTTTTCAACACTAACACAAGTGCGAAAAGTGGTTTTTCAACACTAACACAAGTGTGAAAAGTGGTTTTTCAACACTATCACAAGTGCAAAAAGTGTTTTTCCACACTAATACAAGTGCAAAAGTGGTCTCCTGCACCAACAGAAGTGCGAAAAGTGGTTTTTCAACACTAACACAAGTGCAAAAAGTGGTTTTTCAACACTAACACAAGTGCGAAAAGTGGTTTTTCCACACTAATACAAGTGCAAAAGTGGTTTCCTGCACCAACACAAGTGCGAAAAGTGGTTTTTCAACACTAACACAAGTGCGAAAAGTGGTTTTTCAACACTAACACAAGTGCGAAAAGTGGTTTTTCAACAATATCACAAGTGCAAAAAGTGTTTTTCCACACTAATACAAGTGCAAAAGTGGTTCGCTGCACCAACACAAGTGCGAAAAGTGGTTTTTCAACACTAACACAAGTGCGAAAAGTGGTTTTTCAACACTATCACAAGTGCAAAAAGTGTTTTTGCCACACTAATACAAGTGCAAAAGTGGGTTCCTGCACCAACACAAGTGCGAAAAGTGGTTTTTCAACACTAACACAAGTGCGAAAAGTGGTTTTTCAACACTAACACAAGTGCGAAAAGTCGTTTTTCAACACTAACACAAGTGCGAAAAGTGGTTTTTCCACACTAATACATGTGCAAAAGTGGTTTCCTGCACCAACACAAGTGCGAAAAGTGGTTTTTCAACACGAACACAAGTGCGAAAAGTGGTTTTTCAACACTAACACAAGTGCGAACAGTGGTTTTTAAACACTATCACAATTGCAAAAAGTGTTTTTTCCACACTAATACAAGTGCAAAAGTGGTTTCCTGCACCAACACAAGTGCGAAAAGTGGTTTTTCAACACTAACACAAGTGCGAAAAGTGGTTTTTCAACACTAACACAAGTGCGAAAAGGTGGTTTTTCAACACTATCACAAGTGCAAAAAGTGTTTTTTCCACACTAATACAAGTGCAAAAGTGGTCTCCTGCACCAACACAAGTGCGAAAAGTGGTTTTTCAACACTAACACAAGTGCGAAAAGTGGTTTTTCAACACTATCACAAGTGCAAAAAGTGTTTTTTCCACACTAATACAAGTGCAAAAGTGGTTTCCTGCACCAACACAAGTGGGAAAAGTGGTTTTTCAACACTAACACAAGTGCGAAAAGTGGTTTTTTCAACACTAACACAAGTGCGAAAAGTGGTTTTTCCACACTAATACAAGTGCAAAAGTGGTTTCCTGCACCAACACAAGTGCGAAAAGTGGTTTTTCAACACTAACACAAGTGCGAAAAGTGGTTTTTCAACACTATCACAAGTGCAAAAAGTGTTTTTTCAACACTATCACAAGTGCAAAAAGTGTTTTTTCCACACTAATACAAGTGCAAAAGTGGTCGCCTGCACTAACACAAGTGCGAAAAGTGGTTTTTCAACACTAACACAAGTGCGAAAAGTGGTTTTTCAACACTAACACAAGTGCGAAAAGTGGTTTTTCCACACTAATACAAGTGCAAAAAGTGGTTTCCTGCACCAACACAAGTGCGAAAAGTGGTTTTTCAACACTAACACAAGTGCGAAAAATGGTTTTTCAACACTAACACAAGTGTGAAAAGTGGTTTTTCAACACTATCACAAGTGCAAAAAGTGTTTTTTCCACACTAATGCAAGTGCAAAAGTGGTCTCCTGCACTAACACAAGTGCGAAAAGTGGTTTTTCAACACTAACACAAGTGCAAAAAGTGGTTTTTCAACACTAACACAAGTGTGAAAAGTGGTTTTTCAACACTATCACAAGTGCAAAAAGTGTTTTTTCCACACTAATACAAGTGCAAAAGTGGTCTCCTGCACTAACACAAGTGCGAAAAGTGGTTTTTCAACACTAACACAAGTGCGAAAAGTGGTTTCCTTCACCAACACCATTGCGAAAAGTGGTTTTTCAACACTAACACAAGTGCGAAAAGTGGTTTTTCCACACTAATACAAGTGCAAAAGTGGTTTCCTGCTCCAACACAAGTGCGAAAAGTGGTTTTTCAACACTAACACAAGTACGAAAAGTGGTTTTTCAACACTAACACAAGTGCGAAAAGTGGTTTTTCCACACTAATACAAGTGCAAAAGTGGTTTCCTGCACCAACACAAGTGCGAAAAGTGGTTTTTCAACACTAACACAAGTGCAAAAACTCTTTTTTCAACACTATCACAAGTGCAAAAAGTGTTTTTTCCACACTAATACAAGTGCAAAAGTGGTTTCCTGCACCAACAGAAGTGCGAAAAGTGGTTTTTCAACACTAACACAAGTGCGAAAAGTGGTTTTTCAACACTAACACAAGTGCAAAAAGTGGTTTTTCCACACTAATACAAGTGCAAAAGTGGTTTCCTGCACCAACACAAGTGCGAAAAGTGGTTTTTCAACACTAACACAAGTGCGAAAAGTGGTTTTTCAACACTAACACAAGTGCGAAAAGTGGTTTTTTCAACACTAACACAAGTGCGAAAAGTGGTTTTTCCACACTAATACAAGTGCAAAACTGGTTTCCTGCACCAACACAAGTGCGAAAAGTGGTTTTTCAACACTAACACAAGTGCGAAAAGTGGTTTTTCAACACTATCACAAGTGCAAAAAGTGTTTTTTTCAACACTATCACAAGTGCAAAAAGTGTTTTTTTCCACACTAATACAAGTGCAAAAGTGGTCTCCTGCACTAACACAAGTGCGAAAAGTGGTTTTTCAACACTAACACAAGTGCGAAAAGTGGTTTTTTCAACACTAACACAAGTGCGAAAAGTGGTTTTTCCACACTAATACAAGTGCAAAAGTGGTTTCCTGCACCAACACAAGTGCGAAAAGTGGTTTTTCAACACTAACACAAGTGCGAAAAGTGGTTTTTCAACACTAACACAAGTGTGAAAAGTGGTTTTTCAACACTATCACAAGTGCAAAAAGTGTTTTTTCCACACTAATACAAGTGCAAAAGTGGTCTCCTGCACTAACACAAGTGCGAAAAGTGGTTTTTCAACACTAACACAAGTGCGAAAAGTGGTTTTTCAACACTATCACAAGTGCAAAAAGTGTTTTTTCCACACTAATACAAGTGCAAAAGTGGTTGCCTACACCAACACAAGTGGGAAAAGTGGATTTTCAACACTAACACAAGTGCAAAATGTGGGTTTTCAACACTAACACAAGTGCGAAAAGTGGTTTCCTTCACCAACACCAGTGCGAAAAGTGGTTTTTCAACACTAACACAAGTGCGAAAAGTGGTTTTGCCACACTAATACAAGTGCAAAAGTGGTTTCCTGCTCCAACACAAGTGCGAAAAGTGGTTTTTCAACACTAACACAAGTACGAAAAGTGGTTTTTCAACACTAACACAAGTGCGAAAAGTGGTTTTTCCACACTAATACAAGTGCAAAAGTGGTTTCCTGCACCAACACAAGTGCGAAAAGTGGTTTTTCAACACTAACACAAGTGCAAAAATCTCTTTTTTCAACACTATCACAAGTGCAAAAAGTGTTTTTTCCACACTAATACAAGTGCAAAAGTGGTTTCCTGCACCAACAGAAGTGCGAAAAGTGGTTTTTCAACACTAACACAAGTGCGAAAAGTGGTTTTTCAACACTAACACAAGTGCGAAAAGTGGTTTTTCCACACTAATACAAGTGCAAAAGTGGTTTCCTGCACCAACACAAGTGCGAAAAGTGGTTTTTCAACACTAACACAAGTGCGAAAAGTGGTTTTTCAACACTAACACAAGTGTGAAAAGTGGTTTTTCAACACTATCACAAGTGCAAAAAGTGTTTTTTCCACACTAATACAAGTGCAAAAGTGGTCTCCTGCACCAACAGAAGTGCGAAAAGTGGTTTTTCAACACTAACACAAGTACGAAAAGTGGTTTTTCAACACTAACACAAGTGCGAAAAGTGGTTTTTCCACACTAATACAAGTGCAAAAGTGGTTTCCTGCACCAACACAAGTGCGAAAAGTGGTTTTTCAACACTAACACAAGTGCAAAAACTCTTTTTTCAACACTATCACAAGTGCAAAAAGTGTTTTTTCCACACTAATACAAGTGCAAAAGTGGTTTCCTGCACCAACAGAAGTGCGAAAAGTGGTTTTTCAACACTAACACAAGTGCGAAAAGTGGTTTTTCAACACTAACACAAGTGCAAAAAGTGGTTTTTCCACACTAATACAAGTGCAAAAGTGGTTTCCTGCACCAACACAAGTGCGAAAAGTGGTTTTTCAACACTAACACAAGTGCGAAAAGTGGTTTTTCAACACTAACACAAGTGCGAAAAGTGGTTTTTCAACACTAACACAAGTGCGAAAAGTGGTTTTTCCACACTAATACAAGTGCAAAACTGGTTTCCTGCACCAACACAAGTGCGAAAAGTGGTTTTTCAACACTAACACAAGTGCGAAAAGTGGTTTTTCAACACTATCACAAGTGCAAAAAGTGTTTTTTCAACACTATCACAAGTGCAAAAAGTGTTTTTTCCACACTAATACAAGTGCAAAAGTGGTCTCCTGCACTAACACAAGTGCGAAAAGTGGTTTTTCAACACTAACACAAGTGCGAAAAGTGGTTTTTCAACACTAACACAAGTGCGAAAAGTGGTTTTTCCACACTAATACAAGTGCAAAAGTGGTTTCCTGCACCAACACAAGTGCGAAAAGTGGTTTTTCAACACTAACACAAGTGCGAAAAGTGGTTTTTCAACACTAACACAAGTGTGAAAAGTGGTTTTTCAACACTATCACAAGTGCAAAAAGTGTTTTTTCCACACTAATACAAGTGCAAAAGTGGTCTCCTGCACTAACACAAGTGCGAAAAGTGGTTTTTCAACACTAACACAAGTGCGAAAAGTGGTTTTTCAACACTATCACAAGTGCAAAAAGTGTTTTTTCCACACTAATACAAGTGCAAAAGTGGTTGCCTACACCAACACAAGTGGGAAAAGTGGATTTTCAACACTAACACAAGTGCGAAATGTGGGATTTCAACACTAACACAAGTGCGAAAAGTGGTTTCCTTCACCAACACCAGTGCGAAAAGTGGTTTTTCAACACTAACACAAGTGCGAAAAGTGGTTTTGCCACACTAATACAAGTGCAAAAGTGGTTTCCTGCTCCAACACAAGTGCGAAAAGTGGTTTTTCAACACTAACACAAGTACGAAAAGTGGTTTTTCAACACTAACACAAGTGCGAAAAGTGGTTTTTCCACACTAATACAAGTGCAAAAGTGGTTTCCTGCACCAACACAAGTGCGAAAAGTGGTTTTTCAACACTAACACAAGTGCAAAAATCTCTTTTTTCAACACTATCACAAGTGCAAAAAGTGTTTTTTCCACACTAATACAAGTGCAAAAGTGGTTTCCTGCACCAACAGAAGTGCGAAAAGTGGTTTTTCAACACTAACACAAGTGCGAAAAGTGGTTTTTCAACACTAACACAAGTGCGAAAAGTGGTTTTTCCACACTAATACAAGTGCAAAAGTGGTTTCCTGCACCAACACAAGTGCGAAAAGTGGTTTTTCAACACTAACACAAGTGCGAAAAGTGGTTTTTCAACACTAACACAAGTGCGAAAAGTGGTTTTTCAACACTAACACAAGTGCGAAAAGTGGTTTTTCCACACTAATACAAGTGCAAAAGTGGTTTCCTGCACCAACACAAGTGCGAAAAGTGGTTTTTCAACACTAACACAAGTGCGAAAAGTGGTTTTTCAACACTATCACAAGTGCAAAAAGTGTTTTTTCAACACTATCACAAGTGCAAAAAGTGTTTTTTCCACACTAATACAAGTGCAAAAGTGGTTTCCTGCACCAACAGAAGTGCAAAAAGTGGTTTTTCAACACTAACACAAGTGCGAAAAGTGGTTTTTCAACACTATCACAAGTGCAAAAAGTGTTTTTGCCACACTAATACCAGACAAGTGCGAAAAGTGGTTTTTCAACACTAACACAAGTGCAAAAAGTGGTTTTTCAACACTAACCACAAGTGCGAAAAGTGGTTTTTCAACACTAACACAAGTGCGAAAAGTGGTTTTTTCAACACTAACACAAGTGCGAAAAGTGGTTTTTCCACACTAATACAAGTGCAAAAGTGGTTTTTTCAACACTAACACAAGTGCGAAAAGTGGTTTTTCAACACTATCACAAGTGCAAAAAGTGTTTTTTCCACACTAATACAAGTGCAAAAGTGGTCTCCTGCACCAACACAAGTGCGAAAAGTGGTTTTTCAACACTAACACAAGTGCGAAAAGTGGTTTTTCAACACTATCACAAGTGCAAAAAGTGTTTTTTCCACACTAATACAAGTGCAAAAGTGGTTTCCTGCACCAACACAAGTGGGAAAAAGTGGATTTTCAACACTAACACAAGTGCGAAATGTGGGTTTGCAACACGAACACAAGTGCGAAAAGTGGTTTCCTTCACCAACACCAGTGCGAAAAGTGGTTTTTCAACACTAAACACAAGTGCGAAAAGTGGTTTTTCCACACTAATACAAGTGCAAAAGTGGTTTCCTGCTCCAACACAAGTGCGAAAAGTGGTTTTTTCAACACTAACACAAGTGCAAAAAGTGGTTTTTCAACACTAACACAAGTGCGAAAAGTGGTTTTTCAACACTATCACAAGTGCAAAAAGTGTTTTTTCAACACTATCACAAGTGCAAAAAGTGTTTTTTTCCACACTAATACAAGTGCAAAAGTGGTTTCCTGCACCAACAGAAGTGCGAAAAGTGGTTTTTTCAACACTAACACAAGTGCAAAAAGTGGTTTTTTCAACACTAACACAAGTGCGAAAAAGTGGTTTTTTCCACACTAATACAAGTGCAAAAGTGGTTTCCTGCACCAACACAAGTGCGAAAAGTGGTTTTTCAACACTAACCACAAGTGCGAAAAGTGGTTTTTCAACACTAACACAAGTGCGAAAAGTGGTTTTTCAACAATATCACAAGTGCAAAAAGTGTTTTTTCCACACTAATACAAGTGCAAAAGTGGTTCGCTGCACCAATACAAGTGCGAAAAGTGGTTTTTTCAACACTAACACAAGTGCGAAAAAGTGGTTTTTCAACACTATCACAAGTGCAAAAAGTGTTTTTGCCACACTAATACAAGTGCAAAAGTGGGTTCCTGCACCAACACAAGTGCGAAAAGTGGTTTTTCAACACTAACACAAGTGCGAAAAGTGGTTTTTCAACACTAACACAAGTGCGAAAAGTGGTTTTTCAACACTAACACAAGTGCGAAAAGTGGTTTTTCCACACTAATACATGTGCAAAAGTGGTTTCCTGCACCAACACAAGTGCGAAAAGTGGTTTTTCAACACGAACACAAGTGCGAAAAGTGGTTTTTCAACACTAACACAAGTGCGAACAGTGGTTTTTCAACACTATCACAATTGCAAAAAGTGTTTTTTTCCACACTAATACAAGTGCAAAAGTGGTTTCCTGCACCAACACAAGTGCGAAAAGTGGTTTTTCAACACTAACACAAGTGCGAAAAGTGGTTTTTTCAACACTAACACAAGTGCGAAAAGTGGTTTTTCAACACTATCACAAGTGCAAAAAAGTGTTTTTTCCACACTAATACAAGTGCAAAAAGTGGTCTCCTGCACCAACACAAGTGCGAAAAGTGGTTTTTTCAACACTAACACAAGTGCGAAAAGTGGTTTTTCAACACTATCACAAGTGCAAAAAGTGTTTTTTTCCACACTAATACAAGTGCAAAAGTGGTTTCCTGCACCAACACAAGTGGGAAAAGTGGTTTTTCAACACTAACACAAGTGCGAAAAGTGGTTTTTCAACACTAACACAAGTGCAAAAAGTGGTTTTTTCCACACTAATACAAGTGCAAAAGTGGTTTCCTGCACCAACACAAGTGCGAAAAGTGGTTTTTTCAACACTAACACAAGTGCGAAAAGTGGTTTTTCAACACTATCACAAGTGCAAAAAGTGTTTTTTCAACACTATCACAAGTGCAAAAAGTGTTTTTTCCACACTAATACAAGTGCAAAAGTGGTCGCCTGCACTAACACAAGTGCGAAAAGTGGTTTTTCAACACTAACACAAGTGCGAAAAGTGGTTTTTCAACACTAACACAAGTGCGAAAAAGTGGTTTTTCCACACTAATACAAGTGCAAAAGTGGTTTCCTGCACCAACACAAGTGCGAAAAGTGGTTTTTCAACACTAACACAAGTGCGAAAAGTGGTTTTTCAACACTAACACAAGTGTGAAAAGTGGTTTTTCAACACTATCACAAGTGCAAAAAGTGTTTTTTCCACACTAATACAAGTGCAAAAGTGGTCTCCTGCACTAACACAAGTGCGAAAAGTGGTTTTTCAACACTAACCACAAGTGCGAAAAGTGGTTTTTCAACACTAACACAAGTGTGAAAAGTGGTTTTTCAACACTATCACAAGTGCAAAAAGTGTTTTTTCCACACTAATACAAGTGCAAAAGTGGTCTCCTGCACTAACACAAGTGCGAAAAGTGGTTTTTCAACACTAACACAAGTGCGAAAAGTGGTTTCCTTCACCAACACCATTGCGAAAAGTGGTTTTTCAACACTAACACAAGTGCGAAAAGTGGTTTTTCCACACTAATACAAGTGCAAAAGTGGTTTCCTGCTCCAACACAAGTGCGAAAAGTGGTTTTTCAACACTAACACAAGTACGAAAAGTGGTTTTTCAACACTAACACAAGTGCGAAAAGTGGTTTTTCCACACTAATACAAGTGCAAAAGTGGTTTCCTGCACCAACACAAGTGCGAAAAGTGGTTTTTCAACACTAACACAAGTGCAAAAAACTCTTTTTTCAACACTATCACAAGTGCAAAAAGTGTTTTTTCCACACTAATACAAGTGCAAAAGTGTTTTCCTGCACCAACAGAAGTGCGAAAAGTGGTTTTTCAACACTAACACAAGTGCGAAAAGTGGTTTTTCAACACTAACACAAGTGCAAAAAGTGGTTTTTCCACACTAATACAAGTGCAAAAGTGGTTTCCTGCACCAACACAAGTGCGAAAAGTGGTTTTTCAACACTAACACAAGTGCGAAAAGTGGTTTTTCAACACTAACACAAGTGCGAAAAGTGGTTTTTCAACACTAACACAAGTGCGAAAAGTGGTTTTTCCACACTAATACAAGTGCAAAACTGGTTTCCTGCACCAACACAAGTGCGAAAAGTGGTTTTTCAACACTAACACAAGTGCGAAAAGTGGTTTTTCAACACTATCACAAGTGCAAAAAGTGTTTTTTCAACACTATCACAAGTGCAAAAAGTGTTTTTTCCACACTAATACAAGTGCAAAAGTGGTCTCCTGCACTAACACAAGTGCGAAAAGTGGTTTTTCAACACTAACACAAGTGCGAAAAGTGGTTTTTCAACACTAACACAAGTGCGAAAAGTGGTTTTTCCACACTAATACAAGTGCAAAAGTGGTTTCCTGCACCAACACAAGTGCGAAAAGTGGTTTTTCAACACTAACACAAGTGCGAAAAGTGGTTTTTCAACACTAACACAAGTGTGAAAAGTGGTTTTTCAACACTATCACAAGTGCAAAAAGTGTTTTTCCACACTAATACAAGTGCAAAAGTGGTCTCCTGCACCAACAGAAGTGCGAAAAGTGGTTTTTCAACACTAACACAAGTGCAAAAAGTGGTTTTTCAACACTAACACAAGTGCGAAAAGTGGTTTTTCCACACTAATACAAGTGCAAAAGTGGTTTCCTGCACCAACACAAGTGCGAAAAGTGGTTTTTCAACACTAACACAAGTGCGAAAAGTGGTTTTTCAACACTAACACAAGTGCGAAAAGTGGTTTTTCAACAATATCACAAGTGCAAAAAGTGTTTTTCCACACTAATACAAGTGCAAAAGTGGTTCGCTGCACCAACACAAGTGCGAAAAGTGGTTTTTCAACACTAACACAAGTGCGAAAAGTGGTTTTTCAACACTATCACAAGTGCAAAAAGTGTTTTTGCCACACTAATACAAGTGCAAAAGTGGGTTCCTGCACCAACACAAGTGCGAAAAGTGGTTTTTCAACACTAACACAAGTGCGAAAAGTGGTTTTTCAACACTAACACAAGTGCGAAAAGTCGTTTTTCAACACTAACACAAGTGCGAAAAGTGGTTTTTCCACACTAATACATGTGCAAAAGTGGTTTCCTGCACCAACACAAGTGCGAAAAGTGGTTTTTCAACACGAACACAAGTGCGAAAAGTGGTTTTTCAACACTAACACAAGTGCGAACAGTGGTTTTTAAACACTATCACAATTGCAAAAAGTGTTTTTTCCACACTAATACAAGTGCAAAAGTGGTTTCCTGCACCAACACAAGTGCGAAAAGTGGTTTTTCAACACTAACACAAGTGCGAAAAGTGGTTTTTCAACACTAACACAAGTGCGAAAAGTGGTTTTTCAACACTATCACAAGTGCAAAAAGTGTTTTTTCCACACTAATACAAGTGCAAAAGTGGTCTCCTGCACCAACACAAGTGCGAAAAGTGGTTTTTCAACACTAACACAAGTGCGAAAAGTGGTTTTTCAACACTATCACAAGTGCAAAAAGTGTTTTTTCCACACTAATACAAGTGCAAAAGTGGTTTCCTGCACCAACACAAGTGGGAAAAGTGGTTTTTCAACACTAACACAAGTGCGAAAAGTGGTTTTTCAACACTAACACAAGTGCGAAAAGTGGTTTTTCCACACTAATACAAGTGCAAAAGTGGTTTCCTGCACCAACACAAGTGCGAAAAGTGGTTTTTCAACACTAACACAAGTGCGAAAAGTGGTTTTTCAACACTATCACAAGTGCAAAAAGTGTTTTTTCAACACTATCACAAGTGCAAAAAGTGTTTTTTCCACACTAATACAAGTGCAAAAGTGGTCGCCTGCACTAACACAAGTGCGAAAAGTGGTTTTTCAACACTAACACAAGTGCGAAAAGTGGTTTTTCAACACTAACACAAGTGCGAAAAGTGGTTTTTCCACACTAATACAAGTGCAAAAGTGGTTTCCTGCACCAACACAAGTGCGAAAAGTGGTTTTTCAACACTAACACAAGTGCGAAAAATGGTTTTTCAACACTAACACAAGTGTGAAAAGTGGTTTTTCAACACTATCACAAGTGCAAAAAGTGTTTTTTCCACACTAATGCAAGTGCAAAAGTGGTCTCCTGCACTAACACAAGTGCGAAAAGTGGTTTTTCAACACTAACACAAGTGCAAAAAGTGGTTTTTCAACACTAACACAAGTGTGAAAAGTGGTTTTTCAACACTATCACAAGTGCAAAAAGTGTTTTTTCCACACTAATACAAGTGCAAAAGTGGTCTCCTGCACTAACACAAGTGCGAAAAGTGGTTTTTCAACACTAACACAAGTGCGAAAAGTGGTTTCCTTCACCAACACCATTGCGAAAAGTGGTTTTTCAACACTAACACAAGTGCGAAAAGTGGTTTTTCCACACTAATACAAGTGCAAAAGTGGTTTCCTGCTCCAACACAAGTGCGAAAAGTGGTTTTTCAACACTAACACAAGTACGAAAAGTGGTTTTTCAACACTAACACAAGTGCGAAAAGTGGTTTTTCCACACTAATACAAGTGCAAAAGTGGTTTCCTGCACCAACACAAGTGCGAAAAGTGGTTTTTCAACACTAACACAAGTGCAAAAACTCTTTTTTCAACACTATCACAAGTGCAAAAAGTGTTTTTTCCACACTAATACAAGTGCAAAAGTGGTTTCCTGCACCAACAGAAGTGCGAAAAGTGGTTTTTCAACACTAACACAAGTGCGAAAAGTGGTTTTTCAACACTAACACAAGTGCAAAAAGTGGTTTTTCCACACTAATACAAGTGCAAAAGTGGTTTCCTGCACCAACACAAGTGCGAAAAGTGGTTTTTCAACACTAACACAAGTGCGAAAAGTGGTTTTTCAACACTAACACAAGTGCGAAAAGTGGTTTTTCAACACTAACACAAGTGCGAAAAGTGGTTTTTCCACACTAATACAAGTGCAAAACTGGTTTCCTGCACCAACACAAGTGCGAAAAGTGGTTTTTCAACACTAACACAAGTGCGAAAAGTGGTTTTTCAACACTATCACAAGTGCAAAAAGTGTTTTTTCAACACTATCACAAGTGCAAAAAGTGTTTTTTCCACACTAATACAAGTGCAAAAGTGGTCTCCTGCACTAACACAAGTGCGAAAAGTGGTTTTTCAACACTAACACAAGTGCGAAAAGTGGTTTTTCAACACTAACACAAGTGCGAAAAGTGGTTTTTTCCACACTAATACAAGTGCAAAAGTGGTTTCCTGCACCAACACAAGTGCGAAAAGTGGTTTTTCAACACTAACACAAGTGCGAAAAGTGGTTTTTTCAACACTAACACAAGTGTGAAAAGTGGTTTTTTCAACACTATCACAAGTGCAAAAAGTGTTTTTTTCCACACTAATACAAGTGCAAAAGTGGTCTCCTGCACTAACACAAGTGCGAAAAGTGGTTTTTCAACACTAACACAAGTGTGAAAAGTGGTTTTTCAACACTATCACAAGTGCAAAAAGTGTTTTTTTCCACACTAATACAAGTGCAAAAGTGGTTGCCTACACCAACACAAGTGGGAAAAGTGGATTTTCAACACTAACACAAGTGCAAAATGTGGGTTTTCAACACTAACACAAGTGCGAAAAGTGGTTTCCTTCACCAACACCAGTGCGAAAAGTGGTTTTTCCAACACTAACACAAGTGCGAAAAGTGGTTTTGCACACTAATACAAGTGCAAAAAGTGGTTTCCTGCTCCAACACAAGTGCGAAAAGTGGTTTTTCAACACTAACACAAGTACGAAAAGTGGTTTTTCAACACTAACACAAGTGCGAAAAGTGGTTTTTCCACACTAATACAAGTGCAAAAGTGGTTTCCTGCACCAACACAAGTGCGAAAAGTGGTTTTTCAACACTAACACAAGTGCAAAAAATCTCTTTTTTCAACACTATCACAAGTGCAAAAAGTGTTTTTTCCACACTAATACAAGTGCAAAAGTGGTTTCCTGCACCAACAGAAGTGCGAAAAGTGGTTTTTCAACACTAACACAAGTGCGAAAAGTGGTTTTTCAACACTAACACAAGTGCGAAAAGTGGTTTTTCCACACTAATACAAGTGCAAAAGTGGTTTCCTGCACCAACACAAGTGCGAAAAGTGTTTTTCAACACTAACACAAGTGCGAAAAGTGGTTTTTCAACACTAACACAAGTGTGAAAAGTGGTTTTTTCAACACTATCACAAGTGCAAAAAAGTGTTTTTTCCACACTAATACAAGTGCAAAAGTGGTCTCCTGCACCAACAGAAGTGCGAAAAGTGGTTTTTTCAACACTAACACAAGTACGAAAAGTGGTTTTTCAACACTAACACAAGTGCGAAAAGTGGTTTTTTCCACACTAATACAAGTGCAAAAGTGGTTTCCTGCACCAACACAAGTGCGAAAAGTGGTTTTTTCAACACTAACACAAGTGCAAAAACTCTTTTTTTCACACTATCACAAGTGCAAAAAGTGTTTTTTCCACACTAATACAAGTGCAAAAGTGGTTTCCTGCACCAACAGAAGTGCGAAAAGTGGTTTTTTCAACACTAACACAAGTGCGAAAAGTGGTTTTTCAACACTAACACAAGTGCAAAAAGTGGTTTTTCCACACTAATACAAGTGCAAAAGTGGTTTCCTGCACCAACACAAGTGCGAAAAGTGGTTTTTCAACACTAACACAAGTGCGAAAAGTGGTTTTTCAACACTAACACAAGTGCGAAAAGTGGTTTTTCAACACTAACACAAGTGCGAAAAGTGGTTTTTCCACACTAATACAAGTGCAAAACTGGTTTCCTGCACCAACACAAGTGCGAAAAGTGGTTTTTCAACACTACTAACACAAGTGCGAAAAGTGGTTTTTCAACACTATCACAAGTGCAAAAAGTGTTTTTTCAACACTATCACAAGTGCAAAAAGTGTTTTTTCCACACTAATACAAGTGCAAAAAGTGGTCTCCTGCACTAACACAAGTGCGAAAAGTGGTTTTTCAACACCTAACACAAGTGCGAAAAGTGGTTTTTCAACACTAACACAAGTGCGAAAAGTGGTTTTTCCACACTAATACAAGTGCAAAAGTGGTTTCCTGCACCAACACAAGTGCGAAAAGTGGTTTTTCAACACTAACACAAGTGCGAAAAGTGGTTTTTCAACACTAACACAAGTGTGAAAAGTGGTTTTTCAACACTATCACAAGTGCAAAAAGTGTTTTTTCCACACTAATACAAGTGCAAAAGTGGTCTCCTGCACTAACACAAGTGCGAAAAGTGGTTTTTCAACACTAACACAAGTGCGAAAAGTGGTTTTTCAACACTATCACAAGTGCAAAAAGTGTTTTTTCCACACTAATACAAGTGCAAAAGTGGTTGCCTACACCAACACAAGTGGGAAAAGTGGATTTTCAACACTAACACAAGTGCAAAATGTGGGTTTTCAACACTAACACAAGTGCGAAAAGTGGTTTCCTTCACCAACACCAGTGCGAAAAGTGGTTTTTCAACACTAACACAAGTGCGAAAAGTGGTTTTGCCACACTAATACAAGTGCAAAAGTGGTTTCCTGCTCCAACACAAGTGCGAAAAGTGGTTTTTCAACACTAACACAAGTACGAAAAGTGGTTTTTCAACACTAACACAAGTGCGAAAAGTGGTTTTTCCACACTAATACAAGTGCAAAAGTGGTTTCCTGCACCAACACAAGTGCGAAAAGTGGTTTTTCAACACTAACACAAGTGCAAAAATCTCTTTTTTCAACACTATCACAAGTGCAAAAAGTGTTTTTTCCACACTAATACAAGTGCAAAAGTGGTTTCCTGCACCAACAGAAGTGCGAAAAGTGGTTTTTCAACACTAACACAAGTGCGAAAAGTGGTTTTTCAACACTAACACAAGTGCGAAAAGTGGTTTTTCCACACTAATACAAGTGCAAAAGTGGTTTCCTGCACCAACACAAGTGCGAAAAGTGGTTTTTCAACACTAACACAAGTGCGAAAAGTGGTTTTTCAACACTAACACAAGTGTGAAAAGTGGTTTTTCAACACTATCACAAGTGCAAAAAGTGTTTTTTCCACACTAATACAAGTGCAAAAGTGGTCTCCTGCACCAACAGAAGTGCGAAAAGTGGTTTTTCAACACTAACACAAGTACGAAAAGTGGTTTTTCAACACTAACACAAGTGCGAAAAGTGGTTTTTCCACACTAATACAAGTGCAAAAGTGGTTTCCTGCACCAACACAAGTGCGAAAAGTGGTTTTTCAACACTAACACAAGTGCAAAAACTCTTTTTTCAACACTATCACAAGTGCAAAAAGTGTTTTTTCCACACTAATACAAGTGCAAAAGTGGTTTCCTGCACCAACAGAAGTGCGAAAAGTGGTTTTTCAACACTAACACAAGTGCGAAAAGTGGTTTTTCAACACTAACACAAGTGCAAAAAGTGGTTTTTCCACACTAATACAAGTGCAAAAGTGGTTTCCTGCACCAACACAAGTGCGAAAAGTGGTTTTTCAACACTAACACAAGTGCGAAAAGTGGTTTTTCAACACTAACACAAGTGCGAAAAGTGGTTTTTCAACACTAACACAAGTGCGAAAAGTGGTTTTTCCACACTAATACAAGTGCAAAACTGGTTTCCTGCACCAACACAAGTGCGAAAAGTGGTTTTTCAACACTAACACAAGTGCGAAAAGTGGTTTTTCAACACTATCACAAGTGCAAAAAGTGTTTTTTCAACACTATCACAAGTGCAAAAAGTGTTTTTTCCACACTAATACAAGTGCAAAAGTGGTCTCCTGCACTAACACAAGTGCGAAAAGTGGTTTTTCAACACTAACACAAGTGCGAAAAGTGGTTTTTCAACACTAACACAAGTGCGAAAAGTGGTTTTTCCACACTAATACAAGTGCAAAAGTGGTTTCCTGCACCAACACAAGTGCGAAAAGTGGTTTTTCAACACTAACACAAGTGCGAAAAGTGGTTTTTCAACACTAACACAAGTGTGAAAAGTGGTTTTTCAACACTATCACAAGTGCAAAAAGTGTTTTTTCCACACTAATACAAGTGCAAAAGTGGTCTCCTGCACTAACACAAGTGCGAAAAGTGGTTTTTCAACACTAACACAAGTGCGAAAAGTGGTTTTTCAACACTATCACAAGTGCAAAAAGTGTTTTTTCCACACTAATACAAGTGCAAAAGTGGTTGCCTACACCAACACAAGTGGGAAAAGTGGATTTTCAACACTAACACAAGTGCGAAATGTGGGATTTCAACACTAACACAAGTGCGAAAAGTGGTTTCCTTCACCAACACCAGTGCGAAAAGTGGTTTTTCAACACTAACACAAGTGCGAAAAGTGGTTTTGCCACACTAATACAAGTGCAAAAGTGGTTTCCTGCTCCAACACAAGTGCGAAAAGTGGTTTTTCAACACTAACACAAGTACGAAAAGTGGTTTTTCAACACTAACACAAGTGCGAAAAGTGGTTTTTCCACACTAATACAAGTGCAAAAGTGGTTTCCTGCACCAACACAAGTGCGAAAAGTGGTTTTTCAACACTAACACAAGTGCAAAAATCTCTTTTTTCAACACTATCACAAGTGCAAAAAGTGTTTTTTCCACACTAATACAAGTGCAAAAGTGGTTTCCTGCACCAACAGAAGTGCGAAAAGTGGTTTTTCAACACTAACACAAGTGCGAAAAGTGGTTTTTCAACACTAACACAAGTGCGAAAAGTGGTTTTTCCACACTAATACAAGTGCAAAAGTGGTTTCCTGCACCAACACAAGTGCGAAAAGTGGTTTTTCAACACTAACACAAGTGCGAAAAGTGGTTTTTCAACACTAACACAAGTGCGAAAAGTGGTTTTTCAACACTAACACAAGTGCGAAAAGTGGTTTTTCCACACTAATACAAGTGCAAAAGTGGTTTCCTGCACCAACACAAGTGCGAAAAGTGGTTTTTCAACACTAACACAAGTGCGAAAAGTGGTTTTTCAACACTATCACAAGTGCAAAAAGTGTTTTTTCAACACTATCACAAGTGCAAAAAGTGTTTTTTCCACACTAATACAAGTGCAAAAGTGGTTTCCTGCACCAACAGAAGTGCAAAAAGTGGTTTTTCAACACTAACACAAGTGCGAAAAGTGGTTTTTCAACACTATCACAAGTGCAAAAAGTGTTTTTGCCACACTAATACCAGTGCAAAAGTGGGTTCCTGCACCAACACAAGTGCGAAAAGTGGTTTTTCAACACTAACACAAGTGCAAAAAGTGGTTTTTCAACACTAACACAAGTGCGAAAAGTGGTTTTTCAACACTAACACAAGTGCGAAAAGTGGTTTTTCAACACTAACACAAGTGCGAAAAGTGGTTTTTCCACACTAATACAAGTGCAAAAGTGGTTTTTCAACACTAACACAAGTGCGAAAAGTGGTTTTTCAACACTATCACAAGTGCAAAAAGTGTTTTTTCCACACTAATACAAGTGCAAAAGTGGTCTCCTGCACCAACACAAGTGCGAAAAGTGGTTTTTCAACACTAACACAAGTGCGAAAAGTGGTTTTTCAACACTATCACAAGTGCAAAAAGTGTTTTTTCCACACTAATACAAGTGCAAAAGTGGTTTCCTGCACCAACACAAGTGGGAAAAGTGGATTTTCAACACTAACACAAGTGCGAAATGTGGGTTTGCAACACGAACACAAGTGCGAAAAGTGGTTTCCTTCACCAACACCAGTGCGAAAAGTGGTTTTTCAACACTAACACAAGTGCGAAAAGTGGTTTTTCCACACTAATACAAGTGCAAAAGTGGTTTCCTGCTCCAACACAAGTGCGAAAAGTGGTTTTTCAACACTAACACAAGTGCAAAAAGTGGTTTTTCAACACTAACACAAGTGCGAAAAGTGGTTTTTCCACACTAATACAAGTGCAAAAGTGGTTTCCTGCACCAACACAAGTGCGAAAAGTGGTTTTCAACACTAACACAAGTGCAAAAAGTCTTTTTTCAACACTATCACAAGTGCAAAAAGTGTTTTTTCCACACTAATACAAGTGCAAAAGTGGTTTCCTGCACCAACAGTAGTGCGAAAAGTGGTTTTTCAACACTAACACAAGTGCGAAAAGTGGTTTTTCAACACTAACACAAGTGCGAAAAGTGGTTTTTCCACACTAATACAAGTGCAAAAGTGGTTTCCTGCACCAACACAAGTGCGAAAAGTGGTTTTTCAACACTAACACAAGTGCGAAAAGTGGTTTTTCAACACTAACACAAGTGCGAAAAGTGGTTTTTCAACACTAACACAAGTGCGAAAAGTGGTTTTTCAACACTAACACAAGTGCGAAAAGTGGTTTTTCCACACTAATACAAGTGCAAAAGTGGTTTACTGCACCAACACAAGTGCGAAAAGTGGTTTTTCAACACTAACACAAGTGCGAAAAGTGGTTTTTCAACACTATCACAAGTGCAAAAAGTGTTTTTTCAACACTATCACAAGTGCAAAAAGTGTTTTTTCCACACTAATACAAGTGCAAAAGTGGTTTCCTGCACCAACAGAAGTGCGAAAAGTGGTTTTTCAACACTAACACAAGTGCAAAAAGTGGTTTTTCAACACTAACACAAGTGCGAAAAGTGGTTTTTCCACACTAATACAAGTGCAAAAGTGGTTTCCTGCACCAACACAAGTGCGAAAAGTGGTTTTTCAACACTAACACAAGTGCGAAAAGTGGTTTTTCAACACTAACACAAGTGCGAAAAGTGGTTTTTCAACAATATCACAAGTGCAAAAAGTGTTTTTCCACACTAATACAAGTGCAAAAGTGGTTCGCTGCACCAACACAAGTGCGAAAAGTGGTTTTTCAACACTAACACAAGTGCGAAAAGTGGTTTTTCAACACTATCACAAGTGCAAAAAGTGTTTTTGCCACACTAATACAAGTGCAAAAGTGGGTTCCTGCACCAACACAAGTGCGAAAAGTGGTTTTTCAACACTAACACAAGTGCGAAAAGTGGTTTTTCAACACTAACACAAGTGCGAAAAGTGGTTTTTCAACACTAACACAAGTGCGAAAAGTGGTTTTTCCACACTAATACATGTGCAAAAGTGGTTTCCTGCACCAACACAAGTGCGAAAAGTGGTTTTTCAACACGAACACAAGTGCGAAAAGTGGTTTTTCAACACTAACACAAGTGCGAACAGTGGTTTTTCAACACTATCACAATTGCAAAAAGTGTTTTTTCCACACTAATACAAGTGCAAAAGTGGTTTCCTGCACCAACACAAGTGCGAAAAGTGGTTTTTCAACACTAACACAAGTGCGAAAAGTGGTTTTTCAACACTAACACAAGTGCGAAAAGTGGTTTTTCAACACTATCACAAGTGCAAAAAGTGTTTTTTCCACACTAATACAAGTGCAAAAGTGGTCTCCTGCACCAACACAAGTGCGAAAAGTGGTTTTTCAACACTAACACAAGTGCGAAAAGTGGTTTTTCAACACTAATACAATAGTCAGGTTCATTATGTTCAGATTTATAATTTCGTTCTTTTTTTGTGGAGATTAGCAAACCTATACATTTTTGGAAAGCTTATAGCACCAGGAATCCGAAAAACCATGTTTCCATTTGCGCAAATTTTTCTTTGGCGGCCATATTGGATTTTCAAAATGGCCACCATCGGAAACCTATTTTTCGCGATATCTCAACATCCGAACCACCTAGAGTGCTGATTCCAACACCTATACCCACATTTTTGGGGATGAGGAATCACATGAAGCCATCTAAAATAATCTACACCTACCCTGGGATACCAGGTGGCAGCCTACAGCGGATTTTCAAGATGGCCACTTTCAGGAAACATGTTTTTTTCTGAATATGTATACCACATTGAGTGATGTTTCGCCTCAGTACAGTCATAGTCATAAATGGGATCATTTCAACATGTTCAGTTCATGTACATGGAAAGTCATTATATCAGACCTAATAGTTCATTTAAAATAAACCTCATGAAGCTCACAATTACTTACCTGTTGTCGTTTTATATATTTGCAGGTCTTGAGAGAAGATGAGTGAAGTTACGACTCAGCCCACACAGTGGCAGCACTGCATAATTTGTCAAACCGCTTCAGCAAAATATGGAACGCTTGTCCAGCAGCCCAAACCGGACTCGTTTGAACACTTGCTACAAACCCTTAATGATAGAGCAGCCTACCATGATGGAAAATATGTTAAAATTCACAGTCGCTTAAAGGATGAAACAAGTGAAAGTCTGCAATTCAATAATGCAGTTTGGCATCGTATCTGTTATTCAAATGCAACCAACAAAGAGAAGGTACAACGTGCCAAAGACCGCCATCAATATCACATTTCAGCCGGCTCCTACACAGAGAAAAAACGTGGACAAAAGCGAAAAAGCATAGAACTGGACGAACCATCAACTTCCACCACCAGTCCGTTTACACGTTCTGCAACAGCTCCATTCATTAAGGAACATTGCTTTTTCTGCCAGGAAGATAACGAGCAAAAATTGTACACATTGAGAACAGAAAACGGTGGGAAAGCATTACACGATGCTGTGGAGCTGTCTGGAAATCTCACCCTGCAAACTAGGTTAAACACATCCATCTCACCCACTGATGCACATGCAATCGATGTTCAATACCACAAGTCATGTTGGACAACAAATGTATTCCATGTGTTACGTACCAAGGATAACAAGGGAACAACAGAGAGAGGTCATCCGTTTCAAACATCATGTTTGATTGAGTTGATTAGCCTTGTCGACTGTCAAACTCAGAATAAACAATACTTATCCATGGCACATATTGAAACAACATACATCAACTTGCTTGGTGGCACAGATGCATTGGCGCACCACTTCCCTGCATATAGTAGACACTGGCTCAAGGAGAGAATTCTTCTAGAACTACCACACGTAACGTCTGTTAGGCAAAAGGACAGGAGAAAACCTTCTGTTCTTTACTCCCCAGATGCATGCGAATCCGATATGGTTCAGTCTGCCATGATAGAAAGTGAAGTAGACGATCTGAATATTATCTATAAAGCAGCAAAGGCATTGCGCAGAATTATCAAGAACTTCCACCAACAGGAAAACTCATCCGATGCTATACAGGTCACTAGCAGCACAGATGATGTTCCAGCAGCACTCCACGCAATGATCAGATGGGTTATGGTGGGGCCAACAGAAACACTAGAAACTGAAAAACGAACCACTCACGTTAACAGAGAAGTACTCACTGTTAGTCAGATGCTATTGGGTGGATTCAAATCTGACAAGCAAGTGAACTATAGGCCCAAAACTGATTCTGCGACCTTCCGATCAACCAAATCACAAGAAACTCCACAGTCTCTAGGATTAGCCTTGGCAGTTCACCATGACACAAGAAACAAGAAACTCCTGGAAAGTCTCTGCTCTCAAGGTTACTGTGTCTCGTACAGTCGTGTTATGCACCGCAAATGCCATTGTGGAAAACACCCTGAAGTTCCAAGGACTTTATGTTCCTCCATTTTTGAAGAAGGGAACTTTTGTGTTTTTTGTAGCTGATAACACAGACTTTGCTGAAGACAGCGTGGATGGCAAAGGGACAACCCATGGAACAATCATTGCTGTTTATCAAAAACGTGACACTCAAGGAGAAACATTGGCGCCACAACTGAGCATAGCTGACACTACCAGTTTGTCAGTGACCCCGTACCAGGTTCCTATGCTTCATTGTGACAAGCCGGTGCCGAAAACCATAAAGAGAACAGACACATTCCACATCAGCAAGGATGGTATATCACCAGCGTATCACCTTACACATCTAGGATGGTTGGTTGCTTCTATGATCACCAGAATGCAGAAATCAAACAGCACATATATACCTGGTTGGGCAGGATACCACTCATTGCTGTCGGGTAGTCACAGTTTGACACAAGTCGGAGTCTTACCCCTTCTACCTGAAGTAGCACACAAGTGGTCGACTCTTCTGACCGTCATCTCTCAGACAACTCAGCTAAAGAACTTAGTTGTTGGTACAAGCCACCCTACAGTCATTTCCTGGGATATGGCCCTCTATGAAAAGGTGATAAGGCTGCTGGATGCAAGGCCAGACCTGAAACGTACCGTTGTACCTCGGCTTGGCGAGCTGCATGTGGTCATGGCTGCTTTGAGAGCCCTGGGTACTTCCATTGAGAACTCAGGTATTGATGACGCGTGGATAGAGGCTGACCTCTACGGACCTTCAACAACAAGGCAGATCCTGAGATGTTCGCATTACAAACGCACTCTCCGTGCTCATATTTATTCATATATAGCACTTTATGAAATGGTGCTGGACCTGTTCTTCAAAGATTATCCACAGTTGAAAGCCGTTTGCTCAGATATGTCAGAAGAAATAGACGAGGCATGTTCAGAAAAGGACAAGTTCACCAAAGCCACAAGTGTGAAAGAAGCCAACACAAAACTGTTGAATGTCATCACTACAGCTGATGTTGTTAACATATTCAAGACTTGGGAAACAGAACAATCCAAAAAAGCCATGTTCAAGTCCTTGATGAATTACCTGCATCGAGTGGAGACAATTCTGTTCTTTGTGGAAGCTTCTCGGGACGCAGATCTCAAACTCCACCTCGAATCTGGTGAGGCACTCAGCAAGCTATTTTTCTCCATGGATCGTATCAAATACAAACGTCTTTGGCCGCGATACATAGCAGATATGTATGACCTGAGGAAGACGCATCCGGCCACATACAGGGAACTCGAGAATGGAAATATCTCAGTAACGAAATCTAGCATCCCCTTTGTATCAATCGGTGCAGACCACGCTTGTGAACAGGAAAACAGAGCAATGAAGGTTCATTCTGGACTTCCAGGCATCTCCAATAATGCCAATGCAAGGCAGAGATTCTTTATGGCCTCTCCAGAATTGTCACGGCTGACCAGAGAATTCAAAGATCAGTTCGACACCAAAACAGACAAAGTGACAGAACACCACGAACTTAGTCCGAGGGCAGTGAATCTGAACAATACAGCGGTTGAAAAGATCAAGGCTGCTATCATGAGTCATGGCAATCCATTTACCACAGAAGGAAATAGCATATACAACTTGATCACACATGCCTATGTCCCAGAGGAGCACACGTCACAAATCCTGAATATCGACAACATTGGTCAACACTTGTACGAAGAGTATGTTGACGAAAGAATCAACGGAACAGTCAGCTTATTTGCACCCGTGAAAAAAGAAAACAACACGATGTACTTGTCTGGTGTGAAGAAGACCAAGATCATGCTCAGGGACAAGTCAGTCGACTTGGAGGAAACAAAAGACTTGTATGGAAGGCTGATGATATTGACAAAATCAAGCCGTGATGTTGACCAGAAAGACGCAATAGGCAACTACGAATTCACCCTTACACCTCGCGCCTTGTTCGCACCAAACGGTGACCTGCTTCCTTGCCTTGACAAGTCAAAGTTAATCCATCTCCTTGTGAAACATGGAGACTTAGCTCCGGGTGACTTAGCTCCGACCTCAAGTCCTCAAGCTCAAGTCCATAACTCTGCAGCTATGAAAATAGCAGTAGTCGACGCCATGGTTCTTGTACAGAAATTGTCGACAAAACCAGCTGCAACAGTAACCGTTGAAGATCTCAGTGTCAGCTTTAATACCAGATTGATGTCACTGACAAGACATTTTGACGAAGTTATCCTCGTGTTTGATACTTACAAGGCCGATTCGTTGAAGCAAAGCACAAGACAAAAAAGACGAGGGGGGCACAATCCAGTCCAGTACCAAGTGAAGGACAATACCAAGATCCAACACATCACCATGAAGCGGTTCTTGTCACACGATCAGACAAAGTCAGATTTGGCAGAATATCTGGCTGAGAAAACGTTGGAGTACAACAGAGATGCCTCCAAGCTGATAATTATATGTGCAGCAGGAAAGGCCAAGAGTAACAAAGGCGTGCATTTTGAAGACAATAATCATGAGGAGGCAGACACTCTGATGATTCACCAAGCAGTGCTGGCAACTCGCCGCAATCCCAACGCAGAACAGCTTACCTTCTTCTCTCCTGATACGGATGTCCTGGTCTTGGTCATAGCTAACTATGATGTTCTGCTAAAAAACACTGCTGTCTCCCTTGTGTCGGGCCTTGTGCAAGTACAACCAATCTGGAACAATCTTGGCGTCGAAAAGGCCAAGGCATTGCCAGCATTCCACACATTCACAGGAGCAGACAATACTGGACGGTTTTCGCGAATAGGCAAAACAACATGGTTTGAAGCTTTCGTCAGAGCCGATAGTGACGTGATACAGGCCATGAGAATGCTCGGTGATGCTGCAGATGTGACCGCAGATCAGATGTCCAACTTGGCAAGATTTGTATGTGCAGTGTACGTACCAAAGGGAATATGTATCAACAGCATTCCGGAGTTGCGCTGGTACCTCTTCTGTAAACACATGACTGAAAGTCACAAGTTACCTCCAACGCTAGGGGCTCTAAATCAGCATGTTGATCGTGTACATCTTCAGGCAAGGGTATGGGCTCAGGCTACTATCGCACATCAAGTGTTCCTGGATCCAAAGCAACATGGCTACTTCAAGGACAACGATGGGGAATTGAAACCACTAATGACAGATGTACCACCAGCACCGAAAGCAATACTTGAGATGGTCAGATGTCAGTGCAAAGGAGACTGCTCATCGAGACGGTGTTCGTGCCGTGCCAATGACTTGGCATGCACAGACTTGTGTTTGTGCAGCTCCGAATGTGAAAACGACGATGACTGTCAACCTGTTCTCTGCTCTGACGACAGTGATGAGGACATTTGAAAACCTATGAGGACAAAATGTTGATGAATGTTGACAAAGATAAAATTTCATCTATGGGAAATATTCTATGTTCAAATAAAAGTAATTATTACATGTATAATTATGGATTGTATAGCCTCATCTCTATATACTTACCTCTTGAATACATAAATCACCTGTTTAGGATATATGAGGGATGTGGTTTCATAATTATGATCCGTGTGCCACAATGTAGCGAAACATCACTCAATGTGGTATACATATTCAGAAAAAAACATGTTTCCTGAAAGTGGCCATCTTGAAAATCCGCTGTAGGCTGCCACCTGGTATCCCAGGGCAGGTGTAGATTATTTTAGATGGCTTCATGTGATTCCTCATTCCCAAAAATGTGGGTATAGGTGTTGGAATCAGCACTCTAGGTGGTTCGGATGTTGAGATATCGCGAAAAATAGGTTTCCGATGGTGGCCATTTTGAAAATCCAATATGGCCGCCAAAGAAAAATTTGCGCAAATGGAAACATGGTTTTTCGGATTCCTGGTGCTATCAGCTTTCCAAAAATGTATAGTTTTGCTAATCTCCACAAAAAAAGAACGAAATTACATAACAAACCTGACTACAAGTGCAAAAGTGGTTTCCTGCACCAACACAAGTGCGAAAAGTGGTTTTTCAACATGAACACAAGTGCGAAAAGTGGTTTTCCACACTAATACAAGTGCAAAAGTGGTTTCCTGCTCCAACACAAGTGCGAAAAGTGGTTTTTCAACACTAACACAAGTGCGAAAAGTGGTTTTTCCACACTAATACAAGTGCAAAAGTGGTTTCCTGCACCAACACAAGTGCGAAAAGTGGTTTTTCAACACTAACACAAGTGCGAAAAGTGGTTTTTCAACACTATCAGAAGTGCAAAAAGTGTTTTTTCCACATTAATACAAGTGCAAAAGTGGTCTCCTGCACCAACACAAGTGCGAAAAGTGGTTTTTCAACACTAACACAAGTGCGAAAAGTGGTTTTTCAACACTATCACAAGTGCAAAAAGTGTTTTTTCCACACTAATACAAGTGCAAAAGTGGTTTCCTGCACCAACACAAGTGGGAAAAGTGGATTTTCAACACTAACACAAGTGCGAAATGTGGGTTTTCAACACTAACACAAGTGCGAAAAGTGGTTTCCTTCACCAACACCAGTGCGAAAAGTGGTTTTTCAACACTAACACAAGTGTGAAAAGTGGTTTTTACACACTAATACAAGTGCAAAAGTGGTTTCCTGCTCCAACACAAGTGCGAAAAGTGGTTTTTCAACACTAACACAAGTGCGAAAAGTGGTTTTTCAACACTAACACAAGTGCGAAAAGTGGTTTTTCCACACTAATACAAGTGCAAAAGTGGTTTCCTGCACCAACACAAGTGCGAAAAGTGGTTTTTCAACACTAACACAAGTGCAAAAAGTCTTTTTTCAACACTATCACAAGTGCAAAAAGTGTTTTTTCCACACTAATACAAGTGCAAAAGTGGTTTCCTGCACCAACAGAAGTGCGAAAAGTGGTTTTTCAACACTAACACAAGTGCGAAAAGTGGTTTTTCAACACTAACACAAGTGCGAAAAGTGGTTTCCTTCACCAACACCAGTGCGAAAAGTGGTTTTTCAACACTAACACAAGTGCGAAAAGTGGTTTTTCCACACTAATACAAGTGCAAAAGTGGTTTCCTGCTCCAACACAAGTGCGAAAAGTGGTTTTTCAACACTAACACAAGTGCGAAAAGTGGTTTTTCAACACTAACACAAGTGCGAAAAGTGGTTTTTCAACACTATCACAAGTGCAAAAAGTGTTTTTTCCACACTAATACAAGTGCAAAAATGGTCTCCTGCACCAACACAAGTGCGAAAAGTGGTTTTTC